>NW_011500413.1:105399-159988 GCF_000495115.2 Populus euphratica
AGGAGATGAAGAGGTGGATGTTGTAGCCACAAAGGTGTAAGAAAACATATATTCATCAAATATGACATGTCTAACAATAAATAATTGATTAGTTTGAATAGAAAAAAAAGATATACCCTTTATACTGACTGACATACCCTAAAAAAATACAACTAGAAGTTTTTTGCTAAGTTTGTTAGTATTATATGGCTTAAGTAAAAGAAAACAAGAACAACCAAAGATTTTTAAATGATTAATGACTAATGGAGAACCATATAGCAGGAAATAAGAAGATTTGAGTTGAAGAATTTGACAGGGCATCCAATTAATCAAATAGATGGAAGTAGCACAAGCATGAAACCAAAATTTTAGAGGCAAATTGGCAGTTTATAACAAAATAATTGTTGTTTATAAAATGTACTTATATTTTCTCTCAGCAATGCCATTTTGTTCTAGAGTATATGGACAAGACATTTGATGGACAATTCCCTTGGTTAAAAGGTAATGTTTAAATTTATTACTAAGATACTCACCACTGCCATCACTTTGAAAGACTTACAGAGTAGCAAAAATTGAGTAACTAAGAAGGTATGAAAGTTGATAAAAATGGAGTAAACCTCTCCTTTATTGATTATTGGAAAAATCCAAGTAAATTAAGTACATTCATCTATGAAACTAACATAATATTTGAAACCTTTGACAGATATATTGGGAGAAAGATCCTAAACATTACTATATATTACCTCTAAAGGTTTGACAAACTTAACTGCTAGATAAGAAAAAAAAAAGTTTAACAAGTTTACCCTCTACAAGCGATACAAACAAATTTAAATGTGTCCGAAGTGAAAGGAATCTGAGATTGATTTAACAGAGTAGAGGTGACTTTCTTGGAGGGATAACCAAAACGTTTGTGCCAGAGATTTGTGTTGACCTGTTTACCAATATAGCCAACTTGATTATTTTGAAAAATAGATTGTAAATGAGATGAGATGGAGAAAGGAATAGGATATAACCCAACTATACACAATCCTTTGAGAAGGACATTCCCCGTAATCTTGTCCTGAATCCAAAAACTAAAATAATCACAAATAAATATATAGTTGTTATCTTTACACAACCTATGAACCGATAACAGATATTGAGATAGCTGAAGCACATGCAGAACTTGCTTTAATTGTAATGAGCACTATGGAATATTCAAAATAGAAGAGCCAATATCAGAAATGCTTAAACCTGAACCTCTTACCATAATAATAGTACCATATTCTTAGAAAGGTGTAGCCAAAATGAGTTTAGCTAAATCAAAATTCATGTGTATTATTGCTCCAATATCAGCCACCTAAAATTATTCATGAGGTGAAGAAGATGAAAAATTGGCATGCATAGCATTAAGATTACTGGAAAGAGGCTTCCCTTGATAAGAAAAGTTACCTCTATGATAACATTGAATAATAGAGTGCCCAAATTTCCAATAAATTTAACATTGAATGGAAAAGATTAAAGTAGAAGATGAATTGTGGCATTGGTAACAATCAGCAGCTATACGATCTTTTTATTATAGATTTGACATATAAGAATGTCAATGCCAGGACCAAGAATGCCAGGATTAGAAGTTGGTTGAACCTGATAAGGTTGTGAACTAAATTGGTAATGATTACGTTCTCGGCTATAACCCTTAAAAGAAGAACCTCGATTGCCAAAGTAACCATCAGTGGAACCAAGAAAACTACTATGATGACCATTAAATCCCCTATTGAATCGAGACGAAAATTGAGATGGTAGAGTGGACTGGGAGCTAGATGGATAAGAATTAGAATTACCTTCATCAAGAACAAAAGCATTGCCTTGAGATATTTGATGTTGAGCTATCATTGTAGAGACAAATGGAGATGCAGAATGAGTTTGCTTAGGAATGGCTTCTTCAGCTAATAATTGAGATCGAAAATCTTTAAATGATAACACATTGTCTCTACCTCAAACCATACACCTAAATGTGTTATAGTTAAAAAGAAGACCATTGAGAGCCAAGATTACAATATCATCATCTTCAAGATAAACCCCTACTGCAGACAGATAGTCTTGAGCATTTTTAACCCTTCGTAGATATTAAGACACAAAATATGAACCTTTTTTAAAGGTTTGAAGCTCACTTTTCATCTGAAAGATTCATTTCTTAGTAATTATGGAAAATCGATCCTTTCAGTTGAATCCACATGTCATGAAAGCTGACACATCTAATAACATAGGAAAGTACAGTTGAAGAGAGAGTAACAATAAGCAACTGCATCAATGCCCGATCATGCATTTTTCAAACCTAATAATCATCATTTTCAACTCTTTCAAGATCAGAATCTGCATCAAACCAACTTGGATACTTTCTTAAGCCATTAATAAATCCTAAAATACCATAACTCTCAAAGAGAATTTGCATTTGAAAGTATCATATGAGATAATTTGTATCAAGCTTGACTGTCATCGCAGTAAAAACTGAAGGAAGCAAACAGGTAATAGGAGATTGAACAATCTAAATTTAAGAAGTAGTCACCATTTTTAGAGTGAAAGAGATGGAAAAGAATATAATCAAAGATTAAGAGAAAATAATCATGTAGAAAGTTAAAGATTTGAAGAATTTTTTTCCAGCTTGAATATATTAAATAGATAATAAAAAAATCAATTATTATGCAAGAATTGTTTGGATAAGGAGATAATAATGCCAAAAATAGAGATTAAGAAAATATTAGGAGCAAAAAATCACAAAATCACAAGATATTAAGAATCTTATGCTCTGATCCCATGAAAAGTTAGCAAGATTTTCATAAAGATGAACAAAGAAATGAATAGAAACAAGGAGAAATTCTGCAGTGCAAAGGAGGAAAAAGCTCCTGTATTATTTTCTTATAACAATTTACTAACACTATTATATTTTTTTTATATCAATTATGATTAGAAGCTTGTTTACATAATCTAACCAACAATAACAGACTTTCTTAACAATCTAACAATATTAATAACTCTCCAATCATTTTATTCTCTAATCTCTTAACATGTGGCAGAATTAGGGCCTTTGATATCTTAACACATGTCAAAGAACCAACTCAACCTAATATTTTAAGTTGTTGGTTAAATCTTAGGATATGATTTATATTATTCTCTAACACACCTCAAATTAAAGCCCTTTGGGCTTGAAACTTGCACAGACTCATATTACCTTGTGCTTAATTTTTATCAAATAAATAGGGATGGTGAAATTTGAATTTAAGACCACTTGGTCATCAAAGCTTTGATACCATAAAAAGTTAGCTAGATTTTCACAGAGATGAATAGAGAAATGAATAGAAGCAGAGAGAAATTCTGCAGTGCAGAGGAAGAAGTAAAGATAGAGAATCGTATATGGTCAAATGGAATGAAAGTGAAGGATCAATGAAGAGAAGTTTTGTTAGGTTAAAAAGAAATCAGCATGTGCTGTACAGTTTGACACTACCTGATTAGTACTTAAAAGTGCATTATACAGTTTGACACTACCCAAAACCACTTTTTGGCTGCTGGTGATGATGATCAGATAAAGTTTTGGGATATGGAGAATACTAATGTCCTCACAAGTATAGATGCATATAGGGGGTTGCAAACTCTTCCTCGTCTAAGATTCAATTGGGAGGGGAATCTTCTCGCTGTTTCCACAGCAAATAATGGATTCAAGATACTTACAAATACTGTTAGTCTCAGATCATTGAGAGCAATCGAAACTCAATCTTTTAAAGCATTGAAATCACATATAGAATCTGTTGCCATTAAGGTTTTTGGTGCTTCTAGCATCGCAAATTCCAGTCTAGTGAATTGTAAAATGGAAAGGAACTCTCGTAAGGCCTTCTCCAATTCTTAGTAAAGTTTATCCTTTAAATAGAAGCATGGAAAAACCAAGAAATGTGGATGATGTAATTGATAAAACAAATTCATGGCCATTGGTTGAAATTATGAATCCCAGCGAGTGTTGATTAGTTACCTTGCTTAAGAGCACATATATCTCCAACAAGGTTGTTCGCACAACATATTATATTGATTCGGGTTAATATATGAAATCTACAACCTAAATAATGGATACAATCACAAATAAATTAATCTAGTTGAATAATTTATCTCTTTTCTTTTTCTTCCTTTATTATCTTTATAACCAGGCCTTGAATAGGTCTTAATTGACTGCATATTGAATTTAATATAGAAGTAAATTTAAAAGTTATAAAAGAATTGTAAATGACATTTAAAAAATATATCATATGATTAACTTGAACTAACTAATAAAATTTACAATGTAGGCTATGTACATGATTTCAACTTGGCATAATTTTTAAGCTAAGTGACAAAAAAAGATAAAATGACATTTTTTTTAATTCAAGTTTAAAAAAAATTAATAATAACAAAATATTAAATAATTCAAGTTTAAGAAAAAAAATTAATAATAACAAAATATTAAATTGCATTTTAAAGGAAAAAAATGCACTAAAAAACATCTAAAATAGGATAGATCCATCCTCCTAAAAACCTATTTTAACCAACAACATCTAAAAAACACTTATAAACAAATTTATCATCCTAAAAAAACCCCAAAAAATGATCATAAAATACAAAATCAAATTGGGTTAGATTTTTCTTCCATGACTTTGATCTATTTTTTTATATAATATTGAGATTTAAATTCTCTCTATCTGAAAGGAAAAAAAATAAAAATAAAAATTCAGAGTTGAGCGTGAGAATTCATCCGTTTTTGAAAAAAGATTTACGAGAATAAATCGATCTGATTCGATTTGACTGATCGAATCTGGACCATCAGATCCCACCATCACCGGCGATCGCCCTAAGTTTTGTATCAAAATTGAATTTAGAAAAACACAAGGGATATGATAGATCTAATTGTTAAATTTGGAGGACTAAACTATACCTTGAAATTGAATTTAGAAAAATGATAGATCTAATTGTTAAATTTGGAGGACTAAACTATACCTTTTGCACCACCTTTAAACACACACTTATTTTTAGCGCCTTTTCTATGTTAATCCTCCTTCGTTCAATTTTGTTCATAGACAACAAATACAATTGGCTATTAACTTTGCAAATAAAGGACCCTATTGATGAAAACAAAAGTTAAGGAGACAAAAAAAAAAAACACCACTCCACTATTCAATGCATTTGTGAGTGTGTGAAGCTCTTCTGTGTGTGTGTGTTCATTCAGATTGCTTTGGACATAAATAAGTAAATAAATCGTTTACTTACCAATAAAAAAGCGTCGACAAGTCAGTCGCAAATGTTAAATCCCGAGCTCCTTGCCTTGCATTTCTGTCTCTTCACTCCCCGCGGCTCTCTCTCTATCTGAAAGGAAACAAAAAGAAAAAATAAAATAAAAATTCAGAGCTAAGGGTGAGAATTCATTCGTTTTTGAAAAAAGATTTACGAGAAAAAATCGATCTGATTCGATTTGACTGATCGAATCTGGACCATCAGATCCCACCGTCACCGGCGATCGCCATGTCCTCAGCAAACACTGCTCGATCCCTTCCTCTCCTCGCCTTCATTTCCCTCCTTCTCCTCTCTCCCGCTCTCGCCTTCGACGCAGATCACAGGGTAAACGGAAGATTTGATAGCTCAAACCCTATTTGCTCTGCTTTGTTTCGTTTTGACTCAGGTGTACTCACCTGAGTCAGTCGATCTCGTTATTCAGGTTTTATGTGTCTCGTTCCCGAATTTGACTCAGATCTGTTAGTTTTTGCGTCGTTTTCGTGTGAAAGGTGCTTAGATTATTGAATTATTGAAAATTTGGATCTGATTATGACCTGATCTTTTTTGGATTATATTTTAGGGAATTATTTGGCTGGTTTTTCATTAGGAAACAATCTTTGTAACTTATTTAGACTTGATACCTAAAAAAAGTAACGTAACAATGGATATAAATGTTAGGTTGATTGGTGTTCATGGATCGACCTTTGATTTCGCAAATGGCAGTTTATGCATTACATTGTGAAAGGTGCTTTGTGTGTATTGTGTTTGTTGGTGAGATTTGATGTGGAAATTCACTTTGGGTTCAACATGTTATGTTTTATGGATAGGATGAACTTAGTTAGGAACCATCGAGTTTGGATTTGTTGAGGAAAGATTTTGGGAACAAATGTTAGGTGTAGTGGACTTGTGACTTGGCATGCTGAAGTGGCCTGCAACTTTTGTTTGCTTTAAAACTTTTGTTTTTATATATGTTTGCGGGGAATGAGAATAATTGACTCTGCATGATTTTGGATGATGAGAGTATTGGAAAGAGTGACTGGCCATATAGGAAGGGACACACATTCCATTTTTGGCAGTAAACTGACGTTTCTTCTCTTAATCTTTTAATAATAAGATGTGATTTCTGACTTGGTGTGTGCTAACTTGGCTCAATCTTTTCTCATATTATCCGGGGTCAAAATGATTTTCCCGATGGTTTTATTTAAATGAAATGAATTCTTTAGTCAATCACTTACTATGCTTTTAATTTACTCCCCAATTGCAATTTTGTTTTTTAAATTATGTCTGCAGTATGGACAAGAGGAACCCGTTAAACTTTGGGTAAATAAAGTGGGTCCTTATAACAATCCACAAGAGACATACAATTATTACAGCCTTCCATTTTGCCATCCATCTGGTGATGTTGCTACACACAAATGGGGTGGCCTTGGTGAGGTCCTTGGTGGCAATGAGCTTATTGATAGCCAGATTGACATAAAGTTTGGGAGTATGTAAATTCTTTTCTTGCACATTAACTTGTCTGGTGGAACGTGTCCAGAAGTTTTTTGTTGCATTTTTTTTAACACCTATTTTTCCCCGTACTTTTGTTTTTGACAGAGAATGTGGACAAAGGTGTCATTTGTCAGCTTGAGCTTGATGAAGCAAAGGTCAAACAATTCAAGGATGCAATTGAGAACAATTATTGGTTCGAATTCTTTGTGGGTATGTTTTGAGCTGTATTCTGAGATGTGTTCCTGATGTGGGTGAAAGCATTGGGTGTGTATGTTTATTTTATATCAGTGTGTTCAGGCTTCTGTTAACTTAATGCTCACAATTCCTCTGCTCTGCCTGTGCATCCTTCCCTCCACTTTGCTCTACTATTCAAGGATGCAATTGAGAACAATTATTGTTTTTTTTTTTTTTGAGGTTTATGTGATCTTTTGAACTTTATCATTGGACTAAATATCCTTTGCATGTTGGAATGCTCACTGTTTACTTTTCTGGCCTCTTTTCTCATGGTTCATGATCTTTGGGATTCTGATTGCAAGTTCAGATGATCTGCCATTATGGGGTATGTACTCGCAGGACTTGTATTGTTGTACTTTTCTCTCAACGTGACTGGATAGTTTATTCTTGTATTTATCCTTAATTATATTTTAGGGTTTGTTGGTGAATTGCGTCCTGATAAGAATGGTGAAAATGGCAAGCATTTCCTTTACACGCACAAGAGCATTACTATCCAATATAATAAAGATCAGGTTTATGGATCCTGAACTTCCATATGACTCTCTATTAATGTCTTTATTTTTTTTTTTATCAATGTTAAAGCATCTTTGTTCTTTATTTTTTTTATCAATGTTAAAGCATCTTTGTTTGCAGATTATTCATGTCAATCTCACACAAGAAAATGCAAAGCCTCTTGAATCTGGGAGAATTTTGGACTTGACATACTCTGTCAAATGGAGTTTGACTAATGTCAGTTTTGCACGTCGCTTTGATGTTTATTTGGATTACCCCTTCTTTGAGCATCAGGTAAAAAGTGATGTTGGTTCAGTTTTGTGCTTCACATTGTTTGCTATTCTTGATTTAAAAAGTATCATTAGTTCTAAAAAAGCATTTTGATTATTTGTTGGATCATTGCTGTTTAATTGTGATTTGTATAACTCTTTACTTATTTTTCTGTAAATGCATTTGAAAGTGCAGATCCATTGGTTTTCCATCTTCAATTCATTCATGATGGTTATCTTTCTCACCGGTTTAGTGTCAATGATTTTGATGCGGACTCTTAGAAATGACTATGCAAAATATGCTCGGGAAGATGATGACCTGGTGGAATCTCTGGTAATGCTTCTCTATATTCTAATTTAATGGGTATTATTATTGTTATTGTTTATTTGATGGGTTTACTGAGAATATTTTTTTTTCATTATTACTGTTATTGTTTATTTTGATAGGTTTACTGGGAATAATTTTTATATCTTTGACTATTTTTTAGAGACTGAATTCTAGTAGATTCTTCATTGTCAGATTGCGGTTTTTTTTTTTCATCAATGTATTTTTTCCTCATGTAAGTAACTGCAATCCAACTGTAACTAGTGAAATTGTGCAAATTATTCGACATTTTTCTCAGGAAAGAGATGTTAGCGAGGAGACTGGTTGGAAACTTGTTCATGGAGATGTTTTCAGGCCACCTCGCAGTCTGGTTCTTCTCTCAGCTGTTGTTGGAACAGGTGCTCAGCTAGCGTTGCTTGTGCTTCTTGTCATCTTGATGGCAATTGTTGGAACGTTGTATGTCGGGTATGTTGAGATTTTACTCTGAAGCACATGGATTAACCTTTGTCAACTTAGATAGTCTCTATTATTGTATACAAATTATCATATTTATATGTTTTATACTTTATCATTGATAGTTAATTAGCAAGCAGGTAAATTTGATATTTGACCTTACAATCTATTGTGGTTATCATCTCTTTGGATTATATTGCTGGGATGCATACTGGTTGCAATTTCCTGGAAGTTCCCTTGAATTTCTCCTCTTGTTATACTCTGCAGTCTTCTTTAACATGGTATCTAATTAAGATTTGTATACAAGTTGTCTTGCAAGCTACTTGGTAAAACAACTGCCAAAGATTTGTTGACTTCAATTTTATTCCCTGTGTGGAATCAATATGCCCTCCTTTAATCTTCTTAGGATGTCTACAATCTGCCATTATGTACTTGTTAGATCTTTTTTGTGTTTGATTCAAACAACCTTAACATTTCTCTTCCTCTTTTTTTATCATTGAACAAACCACCAAACCAAAAGAAACAGAAATCTCCAAGATGCATGCATCTCTTTGTAGGTAATCTTTACCCAACAGATCCATGTAGCGTACCTGTACTCCTTTCCTCTATTTTATTCAACCACCCCCTACTTGTTATCCCAAAACTATGATATTCTCCTGGACTAAACTTTATCAGCAGGGAGATCTGAGGGAAGGGTTAGCTGTGGAGATTGAGAATCCCTTTGACCGTGTTCTTGTCAATGACAGATTGCAAAATAGTGGTGCATGAATTTGTAAAAGATGTATTCATGGCCATAAATGATATTCTGCTATCATTGATGTTGGAGATGTTGACATCACCTTCGTACGTTATTGTCAGTGGGTTAGGAGCCATGGATTCGGTGCAATTGGTGGTGCAAGTTTGGTGTTCTTTAATTGGCATAAAGAAATTAATGAGTGGATTAGCATTTGAGAATTCTCTCAGCAAGGATTTTGGATGAGTCAACTTTGGATTCTTGGAATACTGTGGCTTTGTGCTGGGATTGAGTTCAATATACATTTACAAATACAGACACAGGATGGGATTCATTTGGTTAATGCAATTTCAGGCTCTGCTGTTTCATTGACTGGAATTAATGCCACATTAGTTAACAACAAATTTAGTTTTATTGTGCTTCCTCATTTTTCGTGGTGGTGTACCTGTTACTGAAATTGAGAGGCATGTACTTGTGTTTTGAGCTTTTCAAATATAATAATGAGTCATGCATATTGGTTTTGAATGGTTGCGTTCATCTTTAAATGATTCTATCATGGATTTGTGGTGACATTGAATTCATTTGGATGTGGTTGGCTACTGAAAATGCTGTCCAAGTGGATAAAAGGGAAAGGATATGCTGGACATTTGTGAAAGAACTTTTAATCTGAAGAGTGATTTGATCTGTCTTTTAACTTGATGATATTGTAAATTATCCTATTTACTTTGGTCTTTGGTTGGAGACTGAATGTCTTGAAACTATTATGTAAACTGTAACCAGTGAATTTTTTTTGGGGGGGTTCCTTTTGCTGTAATTTTTCCTTCCCTTTCAGTCATTGGTTTTGTGTGGTAAAGTTTGATGGTATTTATGTGTTGCAGGAGAGGAGCGATTGTCACAACATTCATAATATGTTATGCTCTCACATCATTCATTGCTGGTTATGTGAGTGGAGGGATGTACTCTCGCCATGGAGGTACGTATCTTCATCCATCAGTCAGCTGATTTTTCTGTTTTCTGTCTTCATCATTTGCTCATGGTTCTATTGTGGTTGCCAGGCAAAAATTGGATCAAGTCGATGATTCTCACCGCTTGTCTCTTTCCATTTATGTGCTTTGGGATTGGGTTCATCCTGAACACAATTGCCATTTTCTATGGGTCTTTAGCAGCCATTCCCTTTGGCACCATTGTGGTAGTTTTTGTAATCTGGGCTTTTATTTCCTTCCCTCTGGCTCTTCTTGGCACTGTTGTTGGAAGAAATTGGAGTGGTGCTCCAAACAATCCATGTCGTGTGAAAACCATTCCCCGTCCAATTCCTGAGAAGAAATGGTACCTCACACCATCTGTGGTCTCGATGATGGGAGGACTTTTGCCCTTTGGCAGCATATTCATTGAGATGTACTTTGTCTTCACATCCTTCTGGAATTACAAGGTGAAATTTTTTGTTTTAGTGTTGATTGGCACAAGTAAAAATATATCAATCTCATGTATAATGATTGTTTCTCGATACCCTTAATTTTAACTTTGTGTTTTTGTGGTGCAAATTTTGTATCAGCTCGAGGGCATAAAACTGTCATCTAAAAGTGTATGACAGTAGTTTGATACTCAACTGACTTCAAGCAAGTTTGATTCTAGAAAAACCTTGATGCCTAATGACTTATTGTTTCTTAAGGGCATGGACATGCTTGTCTTTGTCTGACTAAATCTTTTTAAGTGAATGAAGAACTGCAACAGAATTCTTTTCCTACCCAGAAAAAGCATGCTGCAAATATATTATATACTGAAAAGTTTTCCTGGGACCCCCTATTCTAGTTTTTTTATTGCCTTTTAACTGATTGGAAGGCCTGTTTAGATTGGTTTTATGTATATTGAAATATTTCTGATCACTATTTTTTTTTTCATGAATGAGAACCCAAAAAACAAATGAATGGTACAAAGTAAGCTATGTTTTTCCTTGACAGCTCACTAACCTTGCTCCTGCTGCTGGTTGACAGGTCTACTATGTGTACGGGTTTATGCTGCTTGTTTTCCTGATTCTCATTATTGTAACAGTTTGTGTAACAATAGTGGGGACATATTTCTTGCTTAATGCTGAGAACTATCACTGGCAATGGACTTCATTCTTCTCTGCTGCCTCAACAGCTGTTTATGTGTACTTGTACTCAATATATTACTACTATGTGAAGACTAAGATGTCGGGCTTCTTCCAGACAAGCTTCTATTTTGGATACACTTTGATGTTCTGTCTTGGATTAGGAATTCTCTGTGGTGAGTTTGTTATTTTTGCTGTTTATACTGCACAATGCCCTTGAGTTGACTGAATTAATGCCATTCTCATTAAATCCTCCTTGTTTCTCATGGGAAACAGATTATACTTGTTGGTAGTTTTTTCCTCTAGTAAATTCATGATGAGGCCCTCGATACAATCATTTGCTGGTTGATAGCAAATATATGCAATTTGCAACTGAATTGGCCATGAATCAGGGATCAAGATCAAGGATGTCCTTGTCGTCGTACCCTTGTTATGGTTCTTTCTTATAATGATTGATATGATTATTATTTTTTTCATGCGCAGGAGCTGTTGGTTATTTAGGCTCAAATTTGTTTGTGAGGAGGATCTATAAGAACATAAAATGCGACTAGAACTTCAGCGAGGAAATGGAGACCTCAAAGTGCTTCCTCAGAGCTTGTTCTTATTGTTGAGACAGTGATTTTTGAGATGAAGCCTCTGGTCATGCATGGGGAACTCAACAATGCACAGATATAACAGGGTTTTTGGATGGGGGATATATTCTTCGTTCTCTGGAAAAAAAGGAAGCCTTGAGATGTTTTTTGGTTATCTTCCCCGCTGTAAGTGAAGGTCTTAATTTAGAATTAAGAGATTGTTTTTGTAATCTGTGAAGCTAGAAAAATATATCAAACACCTTTCATTTTGCTATACGCTTTCTCATGGAAGTAGGTCACTACATGAAGGACTGATACCTATCTTCCTCTTCTTTTTTTTGTTGAATTTGTTCTTATTATTTACTGATCTCGGGAAGAATCGTCATGTTCAGGTTCTGGAAATGCATTCTGCGCTGCTTAAAAACTATCTATGCTATTTTTGCAGTAGTTCTCTGGAAACTTTTATTGAACAGTACTTCGCATCTTGGCAGGGCCAGTTTTCGGGTTCCCCCTGAACCTGGATTGAGCCCTTTGAATGCACATTCATAATTCTCAAAACCAGGATGGCCTGCCTTAGGGTTTGTATTTGTCCGACTTTACCAAGTGTGTGTTTTTGTAGTTATAGTTTGCAAAATGGCAGGTTTTTTTAAAAAAAAAACTATAATTGATCTAAACCCATGTTTGAAAGAGAGTTTTCAGGGGATTTTTTAAAACTATTATTGTACATGTACATGTAATTTTTAATCTTTGTACGATAGTGATAGCAAATATGTAGTTTTATTAGTTTCTTAGAAAAAGAAAATTTCGTTGTTTTTTTTCTTGATATTTGGCGTGTATATCACTCTCTGTATATGTCCTATATATATGTTCTATTTAGCATGTTTTTTTTTCAATCTTTATTTTTAAAATATTATTCTAGTTTGTTTTATTACACTTTATCTTTAAAAAACAATATTATTATTTATTCGTTATAGTTAGAATATTTATTACTTTGCACTTAATTTATTTATACTATTTTTTATTTATATCTTCATTCTTTTATAATTTGTTTTTGTATTTCTGTATTTTTGTACTTTTTTTCTTTTTTTCGAAAAATTATTGAACAAAACTAAAAGAAAATGGTGATTTATTTTCTTAATTAAAATTTTATCTCATTCTTCTATTGTATTGAAAAAACTTGTATATATTTTTTTATATATAAACATAATTATTTGACTCGCGGTGCAGTTGAAATAAACTAGGCAGTTAGCAAATGGGATTGCACTTGTGATGGAGAGATAAAATGAAGGTTGAATTGCAAAAACAAACTGGAGGTACACGTATGCAATTTATTTGCCAACGAGTTATGCGGTTAATGTGCTGGAGTCCATCGAGTCGGTTTGCCGAAGTCCTTGGTGTTCCAATCCATCGATATGGTGTTAACAACATGATGCCTGCCTAAGGCCTCAAAATACCAAATTAATATTTTTTTTTAATAAGGATTAAAATTGATGTTGGTCTTAAGTGAATTTCTTGATTAATTTTTTTTAATTCAAGTTTTAAATCTAAAATATAATTTACATATTAAAATATGATTCTTTTAGAAAAAATAAAAACCTTTATGGCCTAACGGTTTTGATAGGGAATTTCCAATTTCTTTACCTATAGGGAATTTCCAATTTCTTTACCTAAAATTCGAATCTTTGTGTTTATATTTGTCATTCTTATGGTGTTTTGTTTGTTTACTAAACTTGTAGGATATTTAGTAAATTTAAAAATTAGTCGTAGTATGTATAAGCTGATCTGAACACCTTGAACTATCAAAAAAAAAATGATGATGTTTATCTTTTATTTATGATTTATGTAATAATAATTGAGTAATTTTTTTTAAAAAATAGTATTCATGTTTATATATATATATATATATATATAAACATAAATAAATAATCACTTTAAAATCAGAAAAAATAAAACTCGTAATCAAACTCAAAATTTCTTTTCATTCCGCTATTTCCCTAACTCAAAACGTTTTTTTCTAACTTTCTCATATCGATAATGCATTTATCATTAATCAAATAGAGTATTGTGCCAGAATAAAGTTAATAAAAAAACTTTTTAAAAAAATTCATGATAATTACATTAATTTGACCATTCAAGAAAGGGATGTGATTATTAAATAGGTTGCGGTTCAGTGGTGTCGGCGCTGTTTTTTTTTTTTTGAACTTCGGTTCGAGTAAAAAAAAAGAAGAAGAAGAAAGGGATGTGATTTTTAAATTTGCTTATATAAACTGATAACGTGGAATATTGAATAATATTAATTAATGAAAGGAGCTATAACTTATGCGGTGTTTGTAGTTACATCCTTTAACGCCATGAAATTTATTTGGTGATAATAGAAAGATAACGCAAGCCACAGAAGGTAGCCATGTGGCAGATAGGGTTCTATTCTATGCTAGTTCACCTCTCTCATTCCTAGCCACAACATTTCCACGAGCCTCCGACTTCCTTTAGACTCCTACATTCAGAGAGAGAGAGGAATGGCAACCACAGCAGCCCTCAGCACCAGCGCCATGGTTAGCACCTCGTTTGCTAGACAAAAGCCAGTGACAAGCCTACGGGCTCTTCCCAGCGTGGGGGAGGCGCTTTTTGGCTTAAAAGCCAGTCGAGGAGGACGTGCTCGAGCAATGGCAGCGCACAAGGTGAAGCTCATCACTCCTGACGGCGAGAAGGAGTTTGATTGCCCCACAAACGTCTACATCCTTGACCATGCTGAGGAGGCGCATGGAATGGACCTCCCATACTCATGCAGGGCTGGAGCTTGCTCTTCATGTGCTGGCAAGGTTGTGCAAGGGACTGTGGATCAGTCTGATGGTAGCTTCCTTGATGAAGGCCAGATAGCGGAAGGTTGGGTTCTCACTTGTGTTGCTTATCCTACGTCTGATGTTGTCATTGAGACGCACAAAGAGGAAGATTTTAGTGCTTTTTAATCATAACTACTTAGATCTCTTTTTGTTTGTGTCGGGATCAGGCCGTGTGTTCGAGAGGGAGATATCTATGATCATTGATAATCTTTCTTCTTGTTGAGTTTCTTCTTTCATTTTGTAGTCTCGAATGAAACTGCTATAACTTAATAAATCTTATTTGCATTCGAGCTATTCTTGAAAATGATTTTTATAGCATATTTCGGAATTTATGTTTTACTTTTGGATGCTCTTGTTGATGTCAAAACCACTGTTTGTTAAACTTGTTTCAGGTCTACGAGAGACCAGCCGACCAAACCCTATTAGAGGTTGAGTTTCAAATTAATCCATACAGGAGTAATTGATTCGACGCCATTTAGTCACCTTTATAAATTTTTTTAATTTAAATTAACATCATTTTAAAAAAATTTAAAATTACACTGTCTTTTATTGACTTAAGTCAATTGAAATTGACTCGATCGATGACCTTAATTTTAGCTCAGGTCATAGATTAGACTGAATTTAATAACTTTGTCGTGTGGGAGTTACTCCTGACCTAACTCAGTGATCAATTTAAAGGCAATCTTGTTAACATGTTAAAAATATTTAAAAATAAAAATAAAATTGATAAAAAATTATTATTTAACTTGGATTTTAAATTAAAAAAATATGAGAAAGACATTAAAAAATAAAAGAAATAAAAATAAAACAAAAAAAAATATGTGAGTTGCTTTGATATTATTTAGTTAATTTGATTAGCTAAAGGTAAATCAATTCACCTGTAAAAAAATATTTAAAGATAAAATTTTAAAAAATTAATAAAAAAAATTTTAAATTGACTTTTTATTTAACCAAAATTTAAAATTAAATTATTAAAAAGTTATTTCAATGTAATTTATTTAACTTCATTATTAGTCCAATGAAAACTTAAATTACTGTTAACAAAAGACTAAGAATAAAGTTAAAAGCAGAAAAAAAGAGGATTAAATTGAAAAAAACAAAAACTTTACTATTCGTATAAATGATGAAGATTCAAAAGAATCCCAATTTATTTAACATAGAAGGTAATTATCGAACACCATCTCTTTTCCAGAAAGAGACGCGCGCGCGCATCATGAATCTAAATCAGAGAGCAAGAACGGATCTCGCAACTGTCATTATGTTGAATTAGTTTATGTAACATGAACTACTTAACTAAATGGTAGATCTCGCCAGTTCATGCAAGGAAAATAATTGCCAGAAACAAGGTGAAAAACAAAACACAATTTTACATAGTCAAAACATATAGAAAGCAAGGAAAATTACGATCCAAATGAGAACTCCACTCCTGCTCCATGGATGAGTTGGGATATGCTGTGGAAAACAAAGGTGGATTGCTGCCTCATCGCTGTAGTTTTTAAATCTGACCATGAAACCGATTTATGATAAGGCTTGAATCAAAGGATACAGGGGTGATTTGGATTGATTTAATTTTATTTTTTTCAAAGTTAATTGTTTTTTTTATTTTATTTACGTGAGGTGTCCAGGTCAGCTTGCGCGCACTACAACTAATCCCTACGGCCCATTAAATACCCTGCAAACCCAGCAGACAGGTAAAGCACCGCGGGAGTGACAGGCATACACGCTAAGGTTCGAATTCATGTACAGTAAAAAAAGACAAGCCCCTTTCATTATTAGATCAAGCCTCTCAATACAGTCAATTGGTTTTTTACTGGATTTTACCCCAGGTTATTTAACCGCATGTAAACATTGTTTTTTTACTAGGTCTTCCAAGTCAATCATACCTTTATTTTTTTAAAATTTATACTCATTCGAACCTAAAATTAACCTGCAGACCAGCTTAAATTTTATAAGAGATTCTCTAACTTTTCTACCTATATATTCTTTAGATATAGGGTCCAAAATAAGTCTCACGACCAACTTTCAGTTGCCAAACATATTTAGATTGGCTTTTTTTACATGAACCATATAGATTAATTATTAATATAATGTGACACATAGTTAATAGGTTGGTTATGCATGATATTAATATATTTATATAAATACATATATATTATTTATAAAAGCTTAATTTATCTTTAGTATTTATATAATATTAGATTAATGACTCTAAATTTTAATTTATGAATCTAATGTGAAAATAAAGTTTATGAGGTAAAAATACTTTGTAAATAAAGTTATAAAGTTGTTATAATTATGAGATTCTTATTGCATTTAAGCATTATTCCTGAAATATTACTAGTGAATGCATACTTAAATATTATATATTTATTATAACCATAAAAACTGATGTATATCATGTTCTTTCCTTGTAAAATGAAGCAACAATTCTTATGAGCTGGGTTATAAGGGATATCTAGAACTAATATATAGGTGTTTCTCATAAAACCCGTACATTGAATTAACCGATATAAGAATCTTATAAGAAGAGATCATATATATTAATGTAAAGTCTCACGTGATAATTGTGTAAGTAATCCTTAGACTTAAGATCACTAAGTTATCTTATATAGATAATGTTGTAATTTGATCATGCTGCATGTTATTTTAATTGAGGTAGTGAAGGGGCATATATTGAATATTACATGAACTATATGAAGGTACTTGAGTTATCAAGAAAATGATTCATCATCATGGGTGAATTAGAGAAAATATTTCATTTATTCTCAAATAATTTTGACTGATAAATCTTTGGTTAGTGAAAAATGAGATTTGAAAATAATTTTAAATATTATTCAAATAATTAATGATTACTATGTAGAAAGTAAACATGATTTAAAATGATATACATGCTCTATACTTTAATATTAAATCAAAATATTAGTGATGAAATGATTTTAATTACAATGAGAAACCAATCATTAAAATGTTAAGTTAAATCACTAATAATTTTTTTAATATTTAAGGGATTATAATGCATCGCTAAACAATGCATTTGATCTTCAAATATAAATTAATCAATTGTTAAATTAATAGTAAATTATATTGTTTAATTTATTTAATTAAAATTAGAATTTATATTTGGGTTAACATGTTAGGAACCTAATGGATTACAAATATTAAGAAACCACTGATAAAAAATTAAGCTGAGGTAATTTAATTAAGTACAACTTGATTAAAATATATTTTAAAAATTAAGAACTATAGTATAATTAATATAAAAATTATTTTTTTAGATGTAGAAAAATCAAGTAAGAACTTGACTGGGTTAATTTCTAAAATTATCTTGAATTAATATATAGATATTATTTAAGGGATAAATTGATATTTTTCAATTTATAGAGTTTCTCAGATTTCCCTGTAAATAGTAAGCCATGCCTTTTATTTTTTAAAATGGTTATTTGTTAAACTAAAAACTATGTAAGTCACATAATAAAAAACTAACACTTTAAGTTTAACAATCTCTCTTTTCTAAATAGATATTTAAGAGATTTCTCAAAGTAATTCATGTGGATTATCATTAAAGGATTTATAATAGGACAACTTGTGATTTGCAATAACTCAATCTTTAAAAAATTATTTAAAATCGAAAAAGATCAAATCTTTAAATAACAAATACTTAAAAAACTCTGAGTTTATTTAATGGGATCTTAAAGACTCTAAAATAATTTTATTTTATTGTTTTTACTATATGTATGATATTCAAGAGTCCAACATTAATCATATAATTCGATTTTCGTAGATCTTTTTAATTGAAAATTTTTTTTTGCAAGTTTTAATTTAAATATTTTTTTTGAAATATTTAAAGAGAGAAACAAAAGAGTAATATTTTCTTAAGTTAAGTGAAGATATTTATATTATTTTTAATGATTGTCAAATTTAATTCTTTTTTATTATTTATCTATTTTTTTTTAAAAGCGGGACTAGTATGTATTTCTTCTTCAAAGTGGGACTAGTATGTAACTCAGATGGAAGGGATTACATTATAAAAACATCTTAAGTTAAGGGACCACATAAATCCAAGAAATAATAGAGGTACTACATTAAGAAAATTCCCAAAGTAGAGGGACTAAATATGCAATCAATCCTGAAAAACAGCTCCTCAGGTACAAGAGCGGGAGGGTGAGTGCCTTACCAAAAAGAAAAGAAATTCCTAAACCCGCTCTAAAACCCTAGCACTCACGATTACGCCATGGCGCTCCGCCTCCTCCGCCTCCGTCGAGCCCTAACTCCACTCTCTTCCACACTGCAACCCCCTCTCTCCACTCCTGTCCCAATCGCACCACCATCCGCACAGTCCCCCACAATCATTTCCCGATCGCGGGTTTTCACGGGAACCAGGGTGTCGATGATGTCAACGACGACGGCGAGACCAGAGAAAAAATACAAGCTTTACGAGGACGGATACGAAATCACTGAGGACACAATTCTGTTCCCAGGCTGCGATTACAATCACTGGCTCATCACCGTTGATTTCCCCAAAGATCCCAAACCCTCTCCTGAAGAAATGGTCGCTACTTACGAACGAATCTGTGCCCAAGGACTCAACATCAGGTTATTATTTATTTATTTATTTATTTATTTATTTATTTTTAGCTTGAAATCTATATATAATTAATGCTGTTGTGATGTTTTTTGAAGTATTGAGGAGGCGAAGAAGAAGATTTATGCTTGTAGCACAACTACTTACCAAGGGTTTCAGGCTTTGATGTCTGAACAGGAGTCAGAAAAGTTTAAAGGTCGGGTCTTGTTGGCCAGTTTGTTTCTGGTTTTAGCATTCTTGGTTTGTGCATTGTTATTGTCTGGAATGCTTGTTGACTTGTTATGTATGATGGTTGAAACAGATGTTCCTGGGGTTGTTTTTGTACTCCCGGATTCGTATATTGATCCGGTGAACAAGGAATACGGAGGTCAGGTTTTTTTCCTTGTGATTAAAATTTGTTTGTTCTGTTCCGTAGTTAAATTGAATTTGGGTTATTGCATGATACATGTAGGGTTTTTGTTTTACTTGTTTAAGCTAGTATTAGTCCTTTAGTTTGGTAGTTTGGTTATTGCACAAGTTAGTTAAAATGCAGAATGATATGGTTTGTTAGGATGGTGATTTAAACTGATGTAATCTGCTTTGCAGGAGACAAGTATGAAAATGGAGTGATTACTCCGAGACCACCCCCAGTGCATAGAGGGGGAGAAAGACGGTATGAGCGGAATAGACCTAGATTTAACCAGCAAGGAGGTCCAATGCCAAATTATCAAGGGCCGCCACCTCAGCACGGTCAACAGGGGCATATGCAAGGAGGTGGTAGTAACTATGGGCCTCAACAAAATTACCCACCACAGCAAAACCGTGGTCCTCCAGGACCAGGCGGTAGTATGCCGATGATCAATAGGGATCATGCCCCTGGAGGGAGGAACATGAATCAAGGACAGCAAGGAAATCTTTATGCCCCAGCACAGCAAGCTTACAACCCAGGACAGCATGGAAACCATTATCCCCCAGGACAGCAAGGTTACAACCTAGGACAGCAGGGGAATCTTTATCCCCCGGGACAGCAAGGTTACAACCAAGGACAGCATGGAAATCATTATGCCCCAGATCAAAGGAGCTTCCTGCAAGGAGATCCCAGGGATCATGGATCTCCTGGGCAAAGAGATTATAGGGGAGGTGACAGGAATTATTCTCCCACACATGCTGGAAACTATGGGCAGGGTGGAAATACTGGCATTGGACAACGCCACCTAGGTGATGGTCAGAGGTCCGCACAAATGGAGCAGATGAGCACTCAGGGAGAGCAAGTGAACTACGCACCAACAGGGCAACCGGGTTGGTCAGACCAAGTAAGGCAACCCCCCATTAGAAACTATGGGCAAGGTGGAAATACTGGCTATGGACAACAGAACCTAGGTGATGGTCCGAGGTCTGCACAAATGGAGCAGAGGAGCACGCAAGGAGAGCAAGGGAACCATGCATCACCAGGGAAACCAGGGTGGTCAGACCAAGTAAGGCACTCCCCCATTAAGTAATTAACTAGAACCTCTTTTTAGTTTTTAGATTATACCTGGGTAGTTTGATACCGGAGATGGAGGAAGAATGGTTTGCAGAGCCTTACATACATGGATGACGTGTAGGTTTGTTTTCAGGTTGATAGATTAAAACGTCATCTTGTGTGACTAGGTTAGCTGGTGACTGGTTACGAGTTAGATGACAGGAAAGTTTCATCAAGAGTCTTGTGATTGCTATCATGCAATTACCAATTCATCTATCGTGGGAAACTGGATACTGCTGAAATGTGAGGAGAAGTTGGACACTATATCAACTTTAAGAAAGAGCTAGCTCCTTTTTGCCATTTACCATATCATCTTATTTCACTCATCTGTATTGGGCTGTGCAGGGAGGATATTGAGAAGACTCTGATGGTTCTTTGAGGTGGAAGAGAGAATGGAAATCACCTTCGTCTTTCAATTTTCATTGTCACGAGCCAGCAGGAAATAAACATTCGATGTCTGTTTTGGTAAATAGTCTTGTGTTTGTTGTTGCCTGTGTGAGACTAAGAAAGTAGGAATGCGTCTGTGTTTTTCCTGGACTGATCGAACTGTTCTATGAGGTTGCCAGGTTATGCATGTCTTCATGCAATCTGTCTGTCAACTGGTGACATTACAGAGCATGCACCCTAAAAACAACTGTATTTTTCCTCAATTTCAATGGGAATGATCTTACAGGAAAAAAAAAAAACAGTTGTTTTTAGGGTGCATGCTCTGTAATGTCACCATACCATACGTTTAGTTACTAGAAAGCAAGTATTCTGTATTCAGCAAACTTTTTGAGCTCCTAGCAAATAAAATGTTGATGCTACTTAAAGTTTCTAGTAGAAAACAAGTTCGGTTGCTTTTACAGTTGATTCTGACAGCTATGTCTCTTGACAGTTTGTTTACAGAAAATTCAGTGGGAGAAATCAGCTTTCCTAGGTGGTAATGAATATCATGAGGTGGGGCGGCAAGGTTATTGTCCAAGCCGCTTGCATATCAATCGAGATCAAGTCTTATCAATTGAGATTAAGAGGGGAAAAAAAATTAAGTGTTTTTGAAATGAAAAAAAGAAGAAGAAAGATTTTAAGTTTTTTATTTATTTTTTAGTATAAGATGTTGGTTTTTAAAATGGTTTTTTATTAAAAGTATTAAAATAATATATTTTTTATTTTTTAAAATTTATTTTTGATGCCAATACATTAAAATAATTATAAAAAAATTTTAAAATTTATTTTTAACATTAAGATATTAAAATAATAAAAAATAATTTTAAATTAAATTTTTATTTGAAAGTATGGCATTTTAAGTTTTTGGGATAATAATATCACTTGAATGGACTTAAATAGGAATCCATAGCAATTGACTTGAACATGTAAGAAATATTGATGTTGAGAAAAGATAAGACATTATATCTTTAAATTTAAAAATTAAAAAAAAATATACCTATGCCAAGCTAATTATAAAAGGTTCAAATCTACTAACTCAATCTCAATTCAAAATTGTTGCAATCCTAACTTGAAATAAATAAATAATATTAAAATTTGAAAAAAAAATTACATGTATATTAATTTAATTATATGCTAAATAGTTATAAATTATAGTATTTGAGTTTAAGTTATAAATACTTGATAGGTACTCAAAACTAAATAGGATATGGTTCAAATACAGGCATAAATGTCATGCTCTGTTCAAAATCTTTGATTAACTTGATCAGTGAATATCAGTTAATGTGTATGATTATATTAATTATCATATTGTATCACAAATGCATCAAATATATGAATATCTAATTGATAATGGAATATATGAAGAGAACAGACATTGAAAGGTTCAGATCTCACAGATGCAGTAGTTTTTTGAAAAAAATATTTTTTTTCAGTTATTTCTATTTTTTTATTCAGTATTATTGGAATTTTCTACTTTATATATATATATATAGACTTGAATAGATAAAAAATAAATATTTTGAATGTCTTTATATAATTATAATATTCTCAACATTGAAGGATTTTGATTTATAAGAAACACTGTTATTTTTTGTTCATACCGCCTCTCATTTATGTTCTTCAAGCATTTTCTCTTGATTATAAACATTATATGTGATATCAAAATCAGTTTATATTAAATATTAGTGTATTGAAAAACATTTATAGGGAAGAGCCTTTAATTTATTTTGGAATTATTTTCTTTTCTCCTAGAAAAATATGAAAGTCCAAATGGAAAGATTTTCTCTCCACAATATATTTAGTTTCATACTAGTATACCCATAAAACTGGAGCCTTCTTCTCTCGCATTGCAAATTAGCTTGGAATATTTGATTTAATGATGCGGATAAATTCTTATTTTCTTATTTAATTGTATAGCGATAAAAATAGATATTCATAAGAAAAATAATGATTTGAATTTTGAAGAAAGGGCTTTTAGTCAAAATCCTATTTTCTTATTTATATAAACTTTTTTTTATTAGAAACATGGTTTATTAAATAAAAAAATAAAAGCAAGTAAAATACAATCAAAAAACAAATCTATTGAATTTAAACAAGGAGTAAAAAATGCGTGTCTCTAATCAAAACTCTTCTTACCAAATTTTTTTTTATCAGGAATATTATTTTTTAAATAAAAACTTATCATAATTAAAAAGAAAAATTCAATAAAAAAACACAAAATGTCATAATTGATAATATATATGTGTGTAAATGAATAAAAAAATTAAAAAAATAAAGCAAATATCTTATTGCATTTGATGTTCGCGAGGGTTTTTCTAATTAAAAAAATGAATCTTCGAAAATAATGATATAATTGAAAAATTGTTAAGTACTATATGAATAATTTTATTTAAAGTCGATCGTGTTATAAAATGTAAAAATATCATTATAAACTCACAAGCCTAGCCCAAAATGATAAAGTCATTTAAAAAAGAAGAAGGGGTAGACAAACTAGGGCTTGATTTTGTTTTTTTAAGGATAGATATGTAGGAAACATATTTTTTTAAATAGCATGATTCACATTGTTTTACTGTTAAGATGATGTGTCATCTGTCTGTATTTTTTTTTTATTGATATGGATATTTGGACAATTTATATATATTTTAATTACTTTTATAAATATTAAAATTAATAATTATATAAATTTTAATAACTTTTGGGATTTATAAATATTAGAAGATATTTTAATAGCCTTGGGATTTGTAACTATTAGAAAGTAGCGTTCTGGAAGAAAAAAATTCAAATTACAGGTTTTTAGATTTTCAAAAGTCGAACCTCAATTATTTTTATCTAGAAATATATAAAAACCATCATATGAATCTTTTTAATTTTATTTTTAATTATAAAAAAACATTTTAATTTGATAAAAAACTCAAAATCAAACCATATAAATTTTTTAGCCCTGATCTACTTTGTCAAACATCATTAGAGGTAAAAACCATATTTATTGAGTTCACCTCTTAAATATAAATTTAAAAATACTAAAATCATAGTTATTAATGGCCAAAATTTCACCATCTAAGAGCTTTCCTCGCTTTTTTTTTTTTTTTTGTAGAAACTCTCTATTCTCTGGATTTCAAGGGATATAAATGTAAAAAAAAAAATGAAGTACTAAAGCATAAAACCAAAGAATAGGGATTGGATATGTAAAACGTGAACCTTGAAGGACTAAATTGAACATTTTAGCATCATTTAAACAATAAACATGTGGAAAGGTTTTTTTATTGGAAATTTCAATTTCAATTTTGATTCTTAAATTTTAGTTTTAAAAACAAAATCAAATTATTTTTTATAAAACAAATCAATAATTAATTGTAAGACTATACAAATCGAAACAAATAACAATTAATAAAACTATGTTGATGAAATTTGTAAGGAAGTAATTGAAAATAAATAAAGTTTAGTGAATAAAATGAAAAGTTCAAGGACCAAAAAAGAAAAAGTCTATTATAAACATCAATAATAAAATAAAATCAGAGAGGAGCTATAGTAGATTAAGGGTAAAATTATCAAATCCGTTACCTTTTATTTTATAATAAAAAATAGTATTTGAATTCTAATAATTAAATAATATTGTTTTTGAACAAAAAATCACGTAGTGAGGGTAATGGGCTAGTTTAGTAAAATACTGGACTCCTTAATTTAGAGAATTATAGCTCTGTTTGTTTGTGGAAAAGTTGTTTATTTTTGAAAAGTAAATTCCTAGAAAAGCAAATTCCTGAAAAGTAAATTATTTTTTGATATTTGGTAGTCTAGAAAACATTTTTCAGTGTTTGGTTATTTTATGGAAAATAATTTATTAACATTTTATTTTTCTCAAGTTTATTAAAATAATAAGGAACAAATCTTACAAATTAAAAAGTTGAATAAGAATGAATTTGAAAAAATATAATTTCATAAATTATCTCAAATAAAATAAATAATAATCAAAATAATAAAGATCAAATCTAAAAAAAAAAAGATAAAGAAATTAAAATAATAATAATGAACATTTCATAAAGTATTTTAAATAAAACATGTAACAATCAAAAGAATAAAGACCAAATTTGATAGATAAAAAATTTCAGTAAAAAAATAACAGGAGAAAAACAAATAACAACTATAAAAATAAGGACCATAGTTAATATAAAAAATAAATATTCAAAACAAAATATATATATATATATATATCAAAAGTTCGAGGATCAAATTTGATATAATCAGCAAATAATGACATTTCTAAATTTTTCATAACTTTCAGAAAGTGTTTTTTCTTAAATTTTCTAGGAAAACACTTTTACGAAAACTAATCCAAATTTTTCTTTGACTGAAAAGTATTTTCCATTGACCAACTTTTCTAACAACAAATAAACATAAGAAAGTTTTGAAAGTAATTTTCTGGAAATCACTTTTCAAAAAATAAACACATAAATTTTTTTTTTTTCTGAAAACAAAGTCAAATTTTTCTTTAACTAAAAAATATTTTTCACTGACCAGAAAAATATTTTTTATTAATTAGAAAGTATTTTTTATTAAAAAAAATATTTTTTATTGAATAATTTTTTTAATAATAAACAAATATAAAAAAATTTTAAAAATTAAATTTAAAAAAATACTTTTAAGTAACAACCATGTCCTACAATTCAATAGTTAATTATATTTGAGAAAGCTAGAGAGGTTAGCGGGTATGGCCACAACAAATCCGAAGAACAGCTAATAATAGCCATCCTCGTAAAACAGCTCAAGACTTCCCGCCATTTTCGCTGCCCTCCTCCTCCCCGAAAGATGGTGGTTGGCAATGCTTCACGCCATTGCACCACTTTTGTACCCTTCTCATTATCATCCATTTTCTCCATTCTCCGATCCCTACATCTATCTTCCTCCTTGCTTCTCTTCTCAAGGTAACCATGCGTGATTTATTATTAATAACCTACCACTTTGATAGTTATCTTTGTAATGTAATGGTGAAACTTTTTTCTTTTTTATATATATATTATGATCTAATGCTCAGAGTATCCTCAACTAGCTTTCATGCAACGCGAATACGAATTTTCTTGATCGGATCTTAAGTAGGACAGTCATATCCGAACTTGAGCTGAATTTTGTTTTTGGTTGTGAGTTACGAGAGATTGATATGCTCTTAGTTTATTCTTCGCTGTTTCACCTTGGGAAAGTTGATCCACAAACTTGGATTCCATGGAAGATGAAAAAAGCTGGGACATGAATAATTACTATGTTAGATTAGCATGGTTAGGAGAATTTTTATGTATTTTAAGGAAAAATTAGATGTGTTTTAGCTGACTTCAATTAATTATCAATTAGAATAAATTAATTCTATAGTGTTATAATGCTAAGTGCTACTCTTGTTAATTTAATAATGATATGGTGTGATTAATAATTATATATCACTTCTGTGACAGGACAAATACAACTTTAGTGTTTATATGAAATTTGAAAGATTAAGAGATAACTTCTAATTTATGAAAATGCTTTAAAACTAGAATGTGTCTGTTTTTGTGTTATAACCTGCTTTTTAAATTGATTGTTGCATGAAAAAACATCAAATTAATATTTTTTAGGTGTTTTTAGATAGTTTTGATGCCCTAATGTGAATAATAAATTTTATTTTAAAAAACATAATTTCGGTGTATTTTTAATTTTAAAAAAACTTGTACTACAATACCAAACACACTAATTTAAGGCCATTCCATCTTAGTTTTGTCTACAAGAAATACCAATTTGGCATCAATGATAATGTAAACGTTGGACTTTATGTGGAGGATTCTTATAGTGGAACATCCATGGTATGTGAAGGAAGTTGATCTTTTGGCTACTCTAGCAGATTGATGTTTTGTGGTTTGTGTCATGTTCTTTTGTCGTTAATGTCTTTATGTGCATGCATGGTGTTAGTAAGTGGTTGTGTAGGTTATGTACATGTTTTTGTTCTTTAATCTGATTCTTTTGCTTCTCCTCATCTTTCTTTCCCTGGCAGGGGAAGATTCCTGGGGTCAACCTATGGAGACTGCAATCTCTGCATAATGCATTTGATATGGGCTCAAGTCAGAACACTGTGTTTCCATATTTTCTGACTGCTTATGATGCTTGTTCCTTCTGCAAAGCAATGAGTTTCACAAGCTTTGTGATGTAGATGCAAGTTATATTTGCATGGATTAAGGAACTATAACATAGACTCGATTCATCTCGGGGGGCTGGCTATCCACAACATAACGTTAGCATCTGATTGATTAAATTTGGGTATAGTTTTGGCAAATATAGGAGGGCCCTTGAGAATCTGGTGTTTGCAAAGTTAACAAGACAGAATGAGTACAGAAATCAATGTTCCTTGGAAGGCTCAATCCACTGCAATCCAGTCTTCTAAAGAATCTGTTTTTTTGCATGGTGAATTGGACATATGGATCTTAGAAGCTAAATCTCTTCCAAATATGGATCTAGCTTCAGAAAATATGAGAAAATGTTTTACTATGTGTGGATCTTACTCACCACTTTGTGGACACAAACCCATGACACATTCAGGCAAACATTCAATCATTACTAGTGATCCCTATGTGTCTGTTTGCCTTGCAGGGGCAACAGTAGCCCAGACTAGAGTGATTGCCAATTGCGAGAACCCTTTGTGGGATGAGCATTTCTGCGTCCCAGTTGCCCACCCTGTTGTAAAAGTAGAGTTTCATGTCAAGGACAATGATTTTCTTGGGGCACAACTTATTGGAGTAGTGGAAATACCAGTTGAAAAAATCGTCTCTGGAAATACTATTAATGATTGGTTTCCTATCATTTGCACTTCTGGAACTTGCCTGAAACCTTACCCTGAGTTGCATTTTTCCATTCAATTCAAGCCAGTTGAAGACAATCCTTTATACAAAGATGGTGTTGGTGATGGACCAGAATACAAAGGAGTTCCCAATACATACTTTCCACTCCGGAAAGGAGGGTCAGTGACACTTTACCAAGATGCTCATGTACCTGATGCTGTGCTACCTAAAATTACCCTGGATGATGGGAAAGTTTTTCAGCATAGTAGTTGTTGGGAAGACATATGCCATGCTATCTTAGAAGCTCACAACCTGATATATATTGTGGGGTGGTCAGTGTACCACCGTGTCAAGTTGGTGAGGGAGCCAACAAAGCCATTGCCAGCGGGAGGTGAGCTTACTCTGGGAGAGTTGTTAAAGTACAAGTCAGAAGAAGGGGTCCGTGTGGTTATGCTACTATGGGACGATAAAACTTCACATGACACATTCTATCTAAAAACGGTAAGCACTTCCAAAACCTTAATAAACATTGCAGTGATTTCATGTTAACAATTTATTAGTTGTTTTTCTATGCAACTTGAAAGCATAGTTATTAAACCTCATCTAACTTGATGAGTCATCCTAGCAATCCGCTGATCAAGAACCTGGCCCCAACCGAGTTTCTGTCTGAATCATTTTGGACATAAAGCTGGTCAAACCCAAGTGACTCGGGCAGGTTGGTTGACCCTGAGTGAGACCCTGACTGGGTCAACTCTAAGATTTTTTTTACTATTGAAACCTTCTTCTTCTTCTTCTTCTTCTTCTTCTTCTTCTTCTTCTTCTTCTTCTTCTTCTTCTTCTTCTTCTTCTTCTTCTTCTTCTTCTTCTTCTTCTTCTTCTTCTTCTTCTTCTTCTTCTTCTTCTTCTTCTTCTTTTTTTTTTTTTTTTTTTTTAAACCCTTTCCTTCTTCTTTTTTTTTTTTTTTTTTTTTTTTATAATCCAGTACTAGTAGTTGATAATTATGACTAGTAATTAAAAGACTATTATCAAGTTCCAAAATCATACTTTGGATAGGCATCGATTATGTCTACATACACATATTATATATACATCCATTTTAAAAATATTATGTGAATTTAAATCCAGGATGGTGTCATGCAAACTCATGATGAAGAAACCAAGAAATTTTTCAAACATTCCAGTGTCCATTGCGTGCTTGCACCTCGTTATGGAAGCAATAAGCTTAGCGTTTTCAAGCAACAGGTGTGACCAATTCCATATCTTATCTGCTCTAAATGTGCTGGGCCTATGATTTTGTTCTCTGATACGACTTATCATTCTAGTCCAGGTTGTGGGAACGCTTTTTAGCCACCATCAGAAGTGCGTGATTCTTGATACTCAATCTTCTGGGAACAACCGAAAAATTACTTCTTTCATTGGTGGCTTGGATTTATGTGATGGCAGATATGACACTCCTGAACATAGGCTCTTTCGTGATCTTCACACAGTTTTTGAAAATGATTTTCACAATCCTACATTTCCTGTAAGTTTTTACTATACATATCTAGAAATATTTGCATGGACGATCTTTGTTCATACAGCACCTGAGCTTTTTTGGGCACGATATCATCCTTTCAAGTGCCTTTTTTATTAAAAAAAACACTAATTTAATGTTTTTTTTAGAATGTTGTTGATGGTTTTGATATAAAGATGTGAAATTTATTAAAAATCACCTGAAAAAAAATATCAATTTGATGCCTTTTCAGATAAAAAGAACTTTGACAACGCTTCTAATCACATGAATTACCAAACACAAACTAAATCATTTCGTAAATCTGCTATCCGAATATTTGCACACTGGTATTTATTGATTTAAGATATGAACGCTAGGAATATCTTTGACCTGCTAGGACACTTGTTCGCATCCACAACTTGCTATTTATATCATGAGGTACACTGCAGTGTGTTGTTATCGAATATGTATAATGGCATGATACACTTGTTGTGTGCAATCCAATCCGCAAGTGTCTTCAGATTTACTGGGGAAGTGCTTTGTGGGATGTTAATTCTGGTTTTTTGGAAGGCTGACTAAGATAAATATAAGCACATGTTAACTTTATTTTGCTATCTTTCTCGCCAATTCATAAAGGGAAAAGAAAAACTCTTAAATGAAGAAACATTTTATATACAGTTTAACATTTTCTTGCAGATGGTGTTTGCACTATAACATTTCTGGTTTCTTTTTGATACTTTGTGTTTTGCAAACTAAAAATGATTTTACTCAAGTCTGAGAGATATGCCTATATACAATGTATACTACTCCAATTATGTCTTTAAGTTGTGATGAGTAGAGGTAATTACTGATTGCCTGGGAGCATATTTGGATTGGAATTGAAGAAAATTGTGGCATGCTTGTTGATTGGAATGACTTTAACATCATTGATTTAGATTCTCCATTTGAAGATTAGTGTTTTTTTATGTCACAAAATATAGGCAAAACTTCATCTTCACCTCGATGACTAACCTATTGGGAAAAAGAGTAATGCAGTTGTCTACATGGTATCAACTGGTGCATAGCTAAAACAAAATCCCAGAAATGGGATTGGCCTACAGGATTTGTTTTATAAGATTTTTCATTTAAAAATGGACAGTACTTTAGATTTACTGCAAAACCATCTAGTTGGATGGTTTTTGCCTAGCTCTCTAGTCCTTTATGCAACAGAAGAGATGCTAAAAGGTATCCCTAATAGCAAACTTGTGGTTCATTTGCACAAAGAAACCAGAAATTTTATAAGAGGTAGAAGTACGGAATTCACAGAGGAGAATTGGTATAATGGCTTTTCCATTGTGAGTGTAGAGGTGTATGAATATTTGTAAGAGAAGATAGATAGATAGATATCTTGGTCAATGCCATTGCTTAATTTCAAGGAGCATATTCGTTAAACCATTTATGTCTTGGATATGTGTGAATTTAGTGAATTTGTTTGTCTTCAGAACAGTAAATATAGTCTCATAACCAAAAATCAGCCCTGTATTCTTTCAATTTCACAAACTTGTGATCATTCCTACCATTGAGCTTTTCTAAGTGCTGTGCTGCTATTCTTCTTAGCACTGCTGTCAAACTTCACCCAGTTTAGTATGGTAGAAATCATGCCATCTCGTACTATAGCTTGGAATGGGAATAATTCTTAGATAACTTTCTGAGGTTTTGTGTATAATTCAAGATATGAGATGAGATGGTGAAGGAATTCTCTATTCTTGCTCAAGTATTGATAATTTTTCTCTGTTATGTTTAGTCTAATACCAAAAGCCCAAGGCAACCATGGCACGACTTGCATTGTAAAATTGAGGGTCCAGCTGCTTATGATATATTGACAAATTTTGAGCAAAGGTGGAAAAAAGCCACAAAATGGCGTAGGATCAAAAAGGTCACTCGTTGGCATGATGATGCCTTGATAAAGCTAGAACGGATTTCATGGATACTCACTCCATCTTCTAGTCCTGATGGTGATAAAATTGTGCATGTCACTGATGAAGGAGATCCTGAGAATTGGCATGTGCAGGTTTGCATTAGCTGGTTTTTACTAAATATAATTTGTATGTGTGAGCCCTTTTATTGGAGCCAATGAAAATTAAAATTATTGTTCTCTTTTATAGGTATTCCGATCTATAGATTCAGGATCTGTGAAGGGATTTCCAAAGTCTACTCAAGAAGCTGTGGATCAGGTTAGAACTAGCTTTATGATTAGCCTGCTAATATATGTTAGATTTAACCATTCTCTTGATGAGGGTATACCAGATTTATGTTAGATAAGTTTATGCTTGTAGTTTTAGGTTTATGTGATAACATTCTAGACCTACCCTACTTCAATAACTTTGCTTCTTTTTTGCAGAATCTTCTGTGTGGAAAGAATTTGAAAGTAGATAAGAGCATTCATACAGCATATGTAAAAGCAATAAGATCAGCACAACACTTCATATACATAGAGAATCAATATTTTCTTGGATCTTCCTATTATTGGCCATCATACAAAAATGCAGGTACAAAAGGCATGAGGTTGATTTCCTTTCCTAGTCAAATGTGATGAAATTTATTGATTTCTGCTTCAATAGACACTAAGGTTGCGTTTTGTTAGTGTTCAAGGACAGAAGAAATAGATACCGACGGGACAAAAACATGTGTGGTTGGATGTAGACAAAGACGTAATGTAAAGATGTCTCTAGGACAATTTTAGAATGAATTTCTGTCCTTTTAAAATAACAAGATGTGTCTTCTCTGTCTCCAACTTTTCTGTAGCGAAACAGTAACCAAACGCTATCAAATAAATAAAAAACAAACTTCTAAGGGAAGACATTAAGGTGTTTTTAGTTTCTCTATATTACTATGTGGTTCGATATATGACAAGGAAACTTCTGTTTTAACTTCATCCTCTATGACAGGAGGGAAGACATCAAGGTGTTTTTAGTTTCTCTATATTACTACGTGGTTGGATATATGACAAGGAAACTTCTGTTTTAACTTCATCCTCTATGACAGGAGCTGATAACTTAGTCCCCATGGAACTAGCACTGAAAATTGCTAGCAAAATCAGAGCAAATGAGCGGTTTTCAGTGTATATAGTAATACCAATGTGGCCAGAGGGTGTTCCAACTAGTGCTCCTGTGCAGGAAATTCTGTATTGGCAGGTTAGATTAGTTTTTATTTTTGTGAAATAACTATCTTTTACATGGCAAACACTTTCTATCATAATGAAAAACCATCTGTTTCTGCACATCACAAGGTTGTTCTCCAGCGTGAAATAACTATCTTTTACATGGCAAACACGTTCTATCATAATGAAAAACCATATGTTTCTGCACATCACTCTCCAGCTTCATATCATTTGTGCATGGTTAAGTTAGGTCTGCAGATCACTCCTGAGTTCTCTCTTGCAAAACTCCACGTTTACTTTTTGCTTGTGTGTGAGCTCTGTGTCATTTCGGTAATGGAATGGTTTCGAGCCCTAAGTCCTATCTTTCTTAACATGGCAATCAAGAACAATTTTAGGAACTAGAATCTCTACTAATCGTCCCCATCCACGGCAATAGTACAAAAGTAAACCGGGAAAAGAAGAGGTCCCAACTTTATTTTTGCGTTGTGGTGTATTATTTGTTGATGAAAACGTATAAACAACATGGTTGCGTATCTATGCGCCTTGCGTTGTGATTTCTGAAGCTAAATGATGATTGAATGACTGCAGGGACAAACAATGGCCATGATGTACAAGATTATTGCAAAAGAACTTGAAAAGGCCGGGCTTTCCTATCGGTATCATCCACAACATTATTTGAACTTTTATTGCCTTGGTAAACGTGAAAATTCTCCACACGATTCTTCAGAGATAAATCAGCAAACTGAAAATCGTTCACTGGTATGGCATATATTCTCAAAACCATATAAATTTGTTCTTTGACTCTTAACATGAAGGCACGTGTTAATGTATAATCAATGCTGAAGGCAAGTCAAAGCATAACTATCGAAATTTTAAAATTTAAATGTAAATGAAGGGAAAATAAAAAAAGACACCATAAATCAATCTTACCTTATTTCTTTGACTGGCACCAATTTTCAGAGAACATAATTAATTTTCAGATGCTCATCCTTGTTTTGTTAGATAGGCACCGTTGATTTGTTTCTTGCAACTGTAATGTCTGTATGCAATGTAAACTTGGACTTTTAATAAATTGTTGTCAGACTTCCTGACCTTCCGGAGACTGACATGAAAAAAGATCGGGGTCACTAGATTACTAGGATAACCCGTAGGTGATGGAGCCAGGTCAATTATTTTAGTTAAAATGATGTTGTGTCACTTTGGTTTTTCAAAGTATTCCATGGGTTTGACTCGATTAGGTTAGTACTGGTTAAATGGAGCTATTAAAACCTAGTCAAGTAAATAATTTTTTTAGTTCAACTTAACCTGAATCATAGATTTTCTAGTTGAACTTGTAAAGTCTGATAAGATTTAATAAATATGCAAACAAGTTTTTCATCCTTTTATTAGCCGAGGCTACATGTGTCAAGAAAAAAAAAACACTAATAAATGTTATAAATCTAGGCAACTAAAAATTTATATAATCATTAATTTAAAGTATTTTAAAAATAAATTAAGATCTATGTAAGTTTATAATTAAATAATAATAATAATAAAAGCTAATGAATGAAGTAAGGGAAAATGGGACTTAATTGAAAATATAGCACACATTTTGCCATTTAGTCAGCCTAAATTTATATCAGTAAATTGGTGTGGTGATGATTGATACCTGAACTGACCGCAGAGAGTCATTCTTACATATATCCGTATCAGTAAATCTTGGTTTTCTTCACAGGCAGCAGCTCAAAAGTTTCGGAGATTTATGATATATGTACATGCAAAAGGAATGGTAGTTGATGATGAATACGTAATCATGGGATCAGCGAACATTAACCAGAGATCCCTGGATGGTTCAAGGGACACAGAAATCGCTATGGGGGCTTACCAACCGACATACACATGGGCCAGAAAAAACTCTCATCCACATGGACAGGTTTGAAACTTCAGCTCTTATTTTCAGCTATAAAACATGGAGCAGAGAAAATTAATAGTTAGCATGGGTTTTTTTTATTGAATTTCTCCAAATATATACACTTAGCAAAAATAATAAATTTAAAATTTTTTAAGGAATCCTGAAAATCTTGTTACACAAAATCAAAGTTGTTTGAGGTTTATGTGAAAATTACTTGAAAATCTAAATTTTTTTCTAACTTTGTATATATGCTTCAAAGTTAAGTTATTGCAATTCACAAGTCATCTAATTATCTGGTCTTTAATGGTAATCTATATGAATCACTAGTGAAAATTATCCTAAATCCTTTTAGAAGAAAGAGATTGTTATACTTTAAAATGTTGGCTTTTTTTTTTTGTATTCACGTATTTATATATTGTACTCTTCTCACCTTAAAACCCCTAGAAAGTAAAAAATATAATATTCTAAAGAGATTGTTATACTTTAAAATGTTGGTTTTTTTTTTTTGTATTCACGTATTTATGTATTATACTCTTCTCACCTTAAAACCCCTAGGAAGTAAACAATATAATATTCTATTTATAAGAAAACTTAAAAACCCTATAAATAACAAAAATATCAATTTGCCCCTTAGATAATATCATAGGTTAATTTTATAAATTTATTCAATAAAGTTCTTATTTGATTTTTCTAAATTTAGAATTATAATTCCCTATATAATTTACACTTTAGTCTTCAATTTCTAAAACTTATTTACAATCAATTCATACTTGATTAATCATTTTATTTTAATTTGTGATTAATGGTTTTTATATGTATGACTCATTAGGTTTCCTAATAAGTTGATCTAAATATAAATTATAATCCTAAATAAAATAGGATTAAATAAATTAATTTAGTATTAATTTAACAATTGATTGATTTATATTTGAAGATCAAGTACAATGTCTAACAACCTGTAATGATCCCTTAAATATTAAAAAATTCATAAGTTGTTTCACTTAACCTTTTAGTAACTGGTTTCTCAGTTTAATTTTTATCTTTTTTATCAACAGTATTTCAATTTAGACATTACAACATGAAGTGCGTCTATCAACAGTATTTCAATTTAGACATTACAGCATGAAGTGTGTCTACTATGTCAAATCATGTTTGTTCTTAACACCATAGTCATTGAATCTTTAAATAAGATTTGAAACTTTCTATAAATTTCATTCTATCTTGCACAAAGATTTACAATCAATAACATTTAAAAACAAATAAAACATTTTCTCTAATTTATCAAGGGTAATGAATTATCTCTTATTTAATTAAATACTTTTATATAGTTCATGTTATATCTAATATCTATCTATTTATTATCCTTGATTAGGACAATTCCAGCAAGATCAAAATATAATACTCTCTATATAAGATAACTTAGTGATTTTAAGCTCAAGGATCACTTACACAACCGTCATATGAGCTCTTTCATAGAAACAAATGATCTCTCCATCTAGGATCCTCATGCGAGTCAATTCAGTGAACATGTCATCTAGTAAACATCTACATATTAGTTCTAGGTATTCCTCATATTTCAGTTTGTGGAACAATTGTTTCATTTTAAAAAAAAAAACATAATATGTATTTGTCTCATTAGCTTTAATCAATATTTAGTCTTAATAGAGCTTTGATCAATAACATTTTGGAAACAATGCTTTCATATAATAAGAATTTTATATTTCCTCATATTTCAGTTTGTGGAACAATTGCTTCATTTCACAAAAAAAAAAAAACATAATATGTACTTGTCTCATTAGCTTTAATTAATATTTAGTTTTAATAGAGCTTTGACCATAACATTTTGGAAACAATGCTTTCATATAATAAGAATTCTATATTTATAACAACTTTATAATTTTCTTTATAAAATATTTTTTTCCACAAACTTTATTTTTAATCTATATTCAATAATGAAATATTTAATGAATATTAAAGATAAATAAATCTTTATTAATAAATTAAATATATTTATATAAATAAAGTCAATGTCATATTTATAACCAACTGATTGGTTACATGACATATATGCTAGCACTTTCATGTCTATTACCTTTATGAAATATTTATTTTTAATTTTTTTTATTGAGTGGTTCTACTTAACATATTAGAATGGTTGAGACAACAATCAGATAAAGAGAAAGACTTAGAACAAGATTTCCGTTAATTAGAAGTTAGTTGAATGAAAAACAAGAAAGAGAGATGAAGTAAAGAGAAAGACTTAGAACAAGATTTCCATTAATTAGAAGTTAGTTGAATGAAAAACAAGAAAGAGAGATGAAGTTTTAATAGCGATGAATGGTGCTATTCTAAGCATAAGAATAGTTGTTAGACCTGAACTGGAGTGTAATTAAGAAAAAAGGTCTATTCATTAGATTGTCAAATTCATTTAGATTATTTTTTTTTCTTAAAATGAATTAAGAAAAAAGGTCTATTCATTAGATTATTTTTTTTTTCTCAAAATGATGTTGTTTTGTTATTTCAAAAAAATTCTTGGTGTTGACCTGATTAGATTTGGATTCAACTTAGCCTAGTCAATATCTTTTGGATTTATTGATATTGTGGTAATAATTGCTTCTCAAAGTATTTTTCATTTAAAAATATATCAAAATGATATTTTTTAAAATTTTTGAAATTTATTTTTGATATCAGCATATCAAAAGGATTTAAAATCATTAAAAAAATTAATTTAAAGTAAAAAAATATATAAAAAAATATAAATTTTTTCAAAAATGTTTTTGAAAATAAAAAACAAACATCATCCCGGTATGTAACAAGAGTGAAGGAGCAACCATAATCTTAATATGCACTTGCCATATCTTTTTCAAATCCATCACGATCATGTCTCGAACGAGTGCCATTGAAAGAGGGTAGAGTTAGTATAATGTCTCCTGTTATTACAATTGTTAATGTTATATTGCTTATCCTCACAATTTATTACTTGAATACGCAGGTATATGGCTACCGGATGTCTCTCTGGGCAGAGCACTTAGGCATCCTCGAGCAAGCTTTCGACGAGCCACAGAACCTTGAATGCATGAAACTTGTCAACAAGACTTCCAGGCACAACTGGAAAGCATATGTCTCCGAGGAGAGCAAGGAAATGAGGGGAAACTTGATGCAATATCCAATTCAAGTGAGCAAAAGTGGAGAAGTGAGTGCCATACAAGGTCATGAAACATTTCCTGATGTTGGGGGCAAAGTTCTTGGAGCATCCACCAACCTCCCTGATGTTCTTACTACATAGATATCCAGTTAAAGCTTTGAAGCTATGGAGTTCACCATATATAACTTAATCTGAATTGTTATAGTTCATGCAGATGCAGTGAACGTTCACAAGGGAGGAGCATGAAACTGGGGATAATGTATGTAACAATATTGTTGAAACATCAAACATGTACACAAAAGGTTCTGATTTACGTGAACACAAATTTTTAAATTTTGTGTTACGTAAGAAAATATTTCTTGTTTTCTTTTTAATTAATTCAAACTTATTTTCCATTAAATTTTAATTTAAACAAATAATTATGAAGGATGAATGAAGGTTTTAATTTAAATTTTTTGTTATAAATTAATATTTTAGTAGTTTGAGAGGTGATTTATGGTGCCTGCTTTTCTCCTGATTTGCATCGTTTTCTCCTAAGATGAATAAAGTACCAACCTTAAGAGAATGAATGGTGAAAAGATCTTCGATTAATGCTACATTTTAATAATAATTTTCACTAAGTTCTAGTTTAGATAAATAATTACAATTAAATATCTCTTGTTATGTTTAATTAATATTTGATTAGTATGAAGGATGATCGAATATGAATAGAGGAAATAGCTTCAAATTCATGACAAGCTTTGGCAGTGTATGTGTGTTAAAAGAAAAAGTTTTTTTAATCTTCAATTTAAAAAGTACAGCAAAATTATAAATTTAATTTGTTTGAATTCTAAAATTATAAAAGTCAATCTTATTCCATTTAATATTGTAAAACGAATTGTGACTACTGATAAAAAGAAATAATCAACAAATTCTTTGATTTGTTAGATCATTGATACGACTAAAAGATTGATGTCTTCTCCTAAGTGTAAGAGTGTCGAAGTAATAAATAACCCGGCAAGACCAGGATCGAACCACAAGGAGGTTAATTGTACAAATTATAAATAACAATAATACAACAACAACAACAACAACAACAACAATAATAATAATAACAATAATACTAATAATAGTAGTAGTAGTAGTAATAATAATAATAATAATAATAAAGAAGAAGAAGAAGAAGAAGAAGAAGAAGAAGATGATGATGATGAGAACTTTGAGATGAAATATTAACGTAAAGATTTAACAACGATAACAACAAATATCAATGTTAGAGGATTCACTAATAGTATGTCAAACAAATATAGTATAAACTCTTATTAGTTAATTGGAAACCACACACAAAGGAGGTTCCAATCAGATTATAGATTGTTAACATGATTACATTAGTCATCTTATTCCATTAATGCTAATACTTGTAAATCTCGTCAAGCATTCATGATTATAACTTATGTTAACAACAAATCAAATTCCTTTCATGGCTCAGGTGTCGGTTATACCATACAATATGGGCTATGAAAGTGCCAAGCATTTATTGTACCAAGTGTTATACAATATAAATCAAAATTAGTCATTTAACAAGCACAGTATTAAAGAGTGAATAAGATAACAAATATAAAACAAGTTAGTATCAAACATTAAAGTCCATATTGAGTTTACACTATACTTATTCTTACACCATTAGTGTAACCTTTTCACCTTGACATAATAAACTTAGCTAGACATAATGAAAGAAAGAAAAATAAATAAACAAAATAAGAACATAAATAAGATAAAAGTTAACTAAGTAAATGAAAGGAAATGAAAGGCATAAACTTGATATTAATGAAAGCAAAGCATAAACATTACAAAAAATACAAAGAGAGAAAGCAAGAGCATGATCTTGATCTGGAAACCAAGATGGCTAAATGCATGGCAAATGCCTCTTTTTATAGGCTAAAATTGGAAACTATTGATTTGATGACTAATTGATGAGTGGGTGACCAACTCTTGACTTGGTGACAATCCTTATCTTCTCTTGTCTGCCCAAAAAGTCATTGATAACGTCAAAATTGGAGCCACTCAAAAACATGAAAGTTGTAGGCAATTGTCTCAGATTTCTTGTGTAAAACATTTAGCTCATTTGGACTTCTAGAACTCCAGAAATGTCCAAAATACTGAACAGTGCTCGGGCTGGAGGACAGATTCGGGCTTCTTTGTTGTTGCAACAATTTGGACTTGAAAATGACCTTTTTAGATCTTGGGCTCCATATGAAAGTTATAGGCCTATGTCTTACCTTTCCATCCATATAAAGTAGACCTAAATCTGAGGTCTATAGCTCTAGATATGACCCAATTACCGAACAGTATTCCGGTTTGGATTGTACCGACATCTCTTTTCTAAGTTTGGTCATCTCTTTATCCTTTCAATTTCAGTTCTTAAATTCATCAATCAAATCTTTCATTTATGTGATAGGCCTCCATTTAAAATGAACATTTACCATAAATTAAAGGTATCTTATATTATTAGATATATTATTATAAAACATGCTTTAGTCAAGGAGTTATTGATACTTCAAGTGCAAAATGATGATATAAAACCTTGATAAAAATACACTTTTAAGTACTAATCACACCCCCCAACCAGCTTATTACTAGTCCATAGTAATCAAAGCATTAAAATAGAAAAATAATTTGCAAATTCCACAAAGCAAGGTATTCATCATTTAACTTCCATTAATCTATCTAGATAAACAAACTCTCGTTAAATTTATATATCTGCTCAATACCTCTTAACAAGATATTCATAAACCTTTCTTTTGTGCTCAATGTATCAACACATAATTATGGGGCTTTTCTTGGAAGAAAATAAAATTTTTGTTCTAATGTTTAAGATTAACTTCCTTGGGCTAAGATTATTATTTTTGTCTTTTTTTCTTCTTTTTTTTTAAAATATATATACATATAATTTAAAAACACCATGCATCTTTAACCCATGTAACGAGCTTTCGGCTAATGACTCCCAGACTAGTTGGTCTTAGGGCATTAGGTGTTAAGACACCCCTACGAGCTTAGTAACTCGAGTTGCAGATACTGATATATAGATAGTGCAATGTTTGATTCCCTTAAGCTTTTCTCCTTAACCCATATAACAATCGTTGGACCAATAGCTCCCAAGTTAGTTGACTTTAGGGTATTAGGTGTTAAAACACCCCTTTGGACTTAATTGCTTAGGTTAGGGAGGCTACGAAACCAAACTTATCTATATTTTTATTATTATCATTTTTTTTCTTTTTTTTTAATTATATACAATCCCTTTCCCTTAGTTGTTACCTTTAATAAAAGAACATAAATAATGTAATAATCCAATTTGCAACCCACAATCATATGTTAAAATGTGTGTATGTAAATTAAGATTTAAGAATACATGTTAAATAAGTATATGAGTAGAATTAAGTGATAACAATGTGAGAGTTTGTAAATCTGAATATTTCATGAAGTATTATAATAGACCTTGTTAAGAATGGTTACTAAGATGCATTTCAAGAGTCATAAAAGTTCTCCTTACTTTGCCATCATAGCAATAACAATTTTGTACATGCTTTATGAAATAGAAAACACAGTTTTTTTTTTAGCTACTACCCTCTCCCCCTAACTAAAACGAGACATTGTCCTCAATATTTAAAGGTAGAAAGATAGAGTATAGAAGATATCACCTGAAATAATGAACATTGACAAACCTGAAACACTGAAACAAATATAAGTAACAACAAAACACAATAATAAAATCAAAAGACATAAAGATTCACAAATGAAGGCTCAAATCCAATCTAAGCTTTTTACGACTTTCTTTAGTTGACCAATTTATGCGACTCATGGAAAGATCAATTACAAGAATGAAAGATTGTAGTTGGTCAATCAATTGCTCAGCAGTAGCAACTGATTAGTACTTAAAAGTGCATTTTTATCATGGTTTTATATCATCATTTTGCACTTGAAGTATCAATAACTCCTTAACTAAAATATGTTTTATAATAATGTATCTAATAAGATAAGATACCTATAATTTGTGGTAAATGTCTATTTTTAATGCAGGTCTATCACATAAATGAAAGGATTGATTGATGACTTGAAGAACTTAAATTGCATGGATAAAGAGATGGTCAAACTTAGAGAAGAGATGTCGGTGCAATCCAAACCGGAACACTGTTCGGTAATTGGGTTATATCTGGAGCTACAGATCTTAGATTTAGGTCCAATTTATATGGATGGAAAGGTAAGACATAGGCCTACAACTTTCATATGGAGCCCAAGATCTAAAAAGGCCATTATCAAGTCCAAATTGTAGCAACAATAAAGAAGCCCGAATCTGTCTTCCAGCCCGAGCACTGTTCGGTATTTTGGCCATATCTGGAGTTCTAAAAGTCCAAATGAGCTGAATTTTTTACACAAGAAAGCTGAGACAATTGCCTACAACTTTCATGTTTGCAACTGGCTCCAGTTTTGACGTTATCAATGACGTTTTGGGCAGACAAGAGAAGATAAGGATTGTCACCAAGTCAAAAGTTGGCCACCCACTTATCAATTAGTCATCAAATCAATAGTTCCCAATTTTGGCCTATAAAAGGAGGCATTTGCCATGCATTTAGGCATCTTGGTTTCCAGATCAAGATCATGCTCTTCCTTTCTCTCTTTGTATTTTTTGTAATGTTTATGCTTTGCTTTCATTAATATTAAGTTTATGCTTTTCATTTCCTTTCCTTTAGTTAGTTAACTTTTATGTTCTTATTTTGTTTATCTATTTTGCTTTCTTTCATTATGTCTAGCTAATTTAGTTATGTCAAGGTGAAAAGGTTACACTAATGGTGTAAGAATAAGTATAATGAAAACTTAATATGGACTTTAATGTTTGATACTAACATGTTTTATATTTGTTATCTTGTTCACTCTTTAATACTTTGCTTGTTAAATGACTAATCTTGATTTATGTTGTATAACACTTGGTACAACAAATGCTTGGCACTTTCATAGCCCATAATGTATGGTATAACCGACACCTGAGCTATGAAAGAAACTTGATTTGTTGTCAACATAAGTTATAATCATGAATGCTTGACGAGATTTACAAGTATTAGCATTAATTGAATAAGATGACTAATGTAATCATGTTAACAATATATAATCTGATTGGAACCTCCTTTGTGTGTGGTTTCCAATTCAATAATAAAAGTTTATACTATACTTGTTTGATATACCATTAGTGGAACCTCTAACCTTGACATTTGTTATTATTATTGTTTAATCCTTACATTAATATTCCATCTCCAAGTTCTCATCATCATCTTCTCTTCTTCTTCTCTTTCTTTATTATTATTATTATTATTATTATTATTATTATTATTATTATTACTACTACTACTACTATTAATACTATTATTATTATTATTATTATTATTATTATTATTGTTGTTGTTGTTGTTGTTATTCTTATTGTTGTTGTATTATTGTTCTTTATAATTTGTACAAATAACCTCCCTGTGGTTCGACCCCGGTCTTGCCGGGTTATTTATTACTTCGACACTCCTGCACTTGGGAGAAGACATCAATCTTTTCGTCGTGTCAGCAACAAAGATTATGATTTGTCGTGCAAAAGATGTTAGAAATTCCTGTTCCACAGCATGATCAAGAAAAGACAACAACTTATCATAATAACCATTAACATTTAACAAACCTATAGGTTTATGGTGAATGTGCAGTTGAGCCCAAGAGGAAATATGAAAGATCTCTTCCATTGTGCCTAGACCACCTGGTAAAGCAATGAAGGCATTAGCATGGTTAAATATTGCATTCATTCGAGCTGACATTGTGGAGACCTAAAGTTCCTCTCCAATTGTTTTTCCAATGATGTCCCCTTGTGCTAAAGCTTCGGGGACGACCCCCAAAACTTGACTATCTCCTAAAAATCCAGCTATTGACACACCTCCTATTAATCCCAGACTACCTCCCCCATACACTAAATGAATCTTTCTCTCAGCTAGCACCTGACCAAGATGATTTGCTGATTCTAAAAATTCCTTTTTTTCCCAAGACTAGATCCACCGAAAACACAAATACTTTTTGTCATAACCCAATTTGGACCTTATTTTTTATTATTGTTTTATTTTAAAAAAATAATGAAAAACAAGTAAAAATAAAATAAATGAAGAGTGAATTAAAATTTGGATTAAGGGCAACATGATTGGAAGTTTAAGGATTTAATTAAACTCTTGACTAGTTTAATTAATTAAATCAAGGGCTTAATTAGAGAATTAATAAGTTTGCAGACTTAATTAAACTTTGATTTAATAAATTAAGTAATTCAGGGATTTAATTGAAATTAATCCAAAGGAAAAAATTAAATTTATTGATTAAGGGACCCAATCGATACATTTCAAAACATTAGGGACCAAGGTGAAAAATAGCCTCAAGGATGCAAACGGCGTCGTTGGAAGCTTTGTTCTTCATCCCTTCCGTTTCGCATGCAGAAACTGATTCAACAGGAAATCTGCAACAAATCGTGGACCACGATCCCGTTCGTGGGGTAATGGTTGTTGAGGCTCTCTGGCCTTTTAAAAGGCAGTGAGTAGCAGGGCAGAGTGGAGGGATAAAAAAAACAGAGCAAACATGAGAGAGGAGCAGACGCCAGCTTTGCCTTCATCTTTAGATTAAAAAAAAAAGGGGGGCAGAATTGAGAGGGAGAAACACAAGCACAAGAACATCGAATAAAGTAGAAACCCAGGCAGTGAGAACCAAAAAAAACTGAGAGGCAGAGCACGAACCGAAACAGAGGAGGCTAGGAACCAGAGAAGAAAATAAGGGGGAATTGGGCCGAAAATCAGAGGAAGAAATAGAATCAGGAGGGGAATTTTTGATGAACAGGACAAGAACAGAGGACGTGCGGAAGACGAGGAACGCACGGTGAAAAAACAAAAAAACACAGAGCAAAAACACAAAGCAAATACCCAGACCTAAATTTGAAAGGAGAAGCCAGCACCGTCCTTTGTTCTTCATCACAAGGACTGAGAAAGCAGGGGAAAAGAAAAAAAAAAGAAAACGAACAATAGACAGAGAAGGAGAGAAAGGCAAAAGAGAGCCTCAGATCAGCCCTGCCATTGTTGACACGATCAAAGAGTTGATGTCTTATCCCAAGTGCAGGAGTGTCAAAGTAAAATAACCCGGCAAGACCGGGGTCGAACCACAGGGAGGTGAATTATATAAATTACAAATAAAGAAAAAGATTTAAAGAGAATAATAACAGAAAAGGAGTTGAAGAAAGTTTTGGGATGTGATATTGATGTAAGGATTAAACAATAACAAAACATATGTCAAGGTTATAGGATTCACTAATGGTATTTCAAATAAATATAATATAAACTCTTTTTATTACTCAACTAGAAACCACACATAAAGAAGGTTCTAATCGGATGATTTCTCGTTATTAGCTCATTATAAATTACTAACATGATCATATTAATTATCTTATATAAGTAATACCATACTTATAAATATCATCAAGCATTCATGTTGCTAGTTTATGTTAACAACAAATCAAGTTTCTATCATAATAACGATTTCGGCCGAAAACTATGAAAGATCAAGCATTTGATGTACCAAATATTATACAACACAAATCTAAATTAAACATTTAATAAGCAAGGTATTAAGAATTAGTAAGATAAAAAGATAAAACATGTTAATAACAATCTTTCTTGGATATAAACATTTAAAGCTCATGTTGAGTTTATATTATACCTATTCTAACACCATTAGAAAAACCTTTTCACCTTGACATAATTAACTTAGCTAAACATTAAGAAGGAGAAAAACACAAATAAACAATATAAGAATATAAACATAATATAAGCTAACTAAGTATAGGAAAGGAAATGAAAGAGCATAAACAAGAGATTACTATAGCATAAAAGAAAACTTGAACATTACAAAGATGTAGAGAGAAAGCAAGAAGATAACTTTGATCTGAAAATTAATATGACTAAATACATGGACAATGCCTCCTTTTATAGGCTAAGTTTCAGAACTATTGATTGATTGAAGAATTGGTGGGCATCCATTGATTTGGTGGCTGGTTTTTGACATTAATGGCTGCTGGTTTTTTGATATTGTGGGCTGATTTTTGATATTGTTGGCTGGCCAAAACGTCATTGCTCACATCAGAATTATAGCCAACTGAATTATGGAATCTGTGGGCAATTGTCTCAGCTTTCCATAAAAAAAAACCAGAGCTCATTTGGACTTCTAGAACTCAAGATATAAGCCAAAAACCGAATAGTGCTTGAGCTGCAGGACAGCTTCCGACGTCTTCGTTGTTGCTAAGATTTGGGCTTGAAAACGGCAGAACTGAGTCTTTGACTTCATATGAAAGTTGTAGGTCTATGTCTTACCTTTTCATCGATATAAAATGGACCTAAATATGATATCTACAGCTCCAGATATGATCAAATTACTGAACGGTGTTCGAGTTTGGAATGCACCAGCAACACTTTGCTAAGTTTGGCCTTCTTTTTATCCTTTCAATTTCAATCCTTAAACTCATCAATCAATCCTTTTATTTATGTGATAGACCTGCATTTAGGATGAACATTTACCATGAATTAAAGGTATATTATATTTTTAGACTTGCTAATATAAAACATGCTTTTGTTAGGGAATTTAATGATACTTTAGGTGCAATATGATGACATAAATCCTTAATGAGAACGCATTTTTAAGTACTAATCAATTGTCTTCGTCCCTGCAGAAAAAGAACAACAAAGAACCAAAGACTATTGACAACCGGCATCACCATTGTCTACTTGCCTTCATCTCAAAACCAGAAGGGACAGAACCCAATCAAAGAAAGAAGCAGAAGGAAAGAAAACAAGTAGAGGAAAGTCAAAGAGACCATTGCTACTGCCTTCGGCGTTGCTAATACCTTCGGCGTTTCCAGAACCAGGAGAGAAAGCGAAAGGAAAACGCCAACAAAGTGAGCACAGGAGGAAGATAAAGGGAAGCAATAGGTGAAAATCCATCAGCACTGCGAGCGTCTTCGGCCTCCAGCACAACAGGTAAGCTAGCTTTCCCTTCTTGCGTTTTGTTCATTTAGGTGACAGTGGCACTGTGCAAGTGAATTTTAATTCACTTGCACAGCGCTGCAACACGCGTGTGTTAGCACACGCGTGATGCTCAGCCTAGCCGGGTCACTGGCTTGGGCCAGTGACCGGGCCGGGTTGGCTGGGTCAAACCCAGCCTAAAAATAGAATATATGCTGAGCTGGGCCCAGCCCAAAAAAATAAAAAAATAAAAAAAAAATAGAAAGTAGAAAAATAAAATATAAAAAGTACATAAAAAATATGCATGCAAAAATAAAATAAAATCAAGTAAATTTATTGATTTATTCACTGACGCCAGAGTCGGGAATAAAATAATGATGTAAATTTATTTTATTTTATTATATTTTACTTTTATTTAGTTACATAAAAAATATGTATGAATAAATAAAAATAATGTAAATTTATTGGTTTATTCACTGACGCCAGAGTCAGGAATAAAAATACTAGTTCAAATTTATATTATTTTTTATTCTTTGTATTTTATTTTATTTAGCTAGAAAAATAAAAAAATATGTGCATGTGTAAAAAATAAATTTATTTGATTTGTTTATTCACTGGCACCAGAGTCAGGAATAAAAAATATTGATTTAGATTTATTTTGTTTCTATAGCTGCGTAATATTTACCAACGCCAGAGTTGGAAATATCCGTAGTTAAATATTCCTTGACGCCAGAGTCAGGAATATTATAAGCAAATTATCATACCACAAGCTAATAAACATATAGCAATTTAAGACGAAACTAGCAATGCAGCCTGCCTCAGACAGGACGTTTAAGGGGTGATAATATCTTCCCTTTTACGTAACCAGTCCCGAACCATAGAATCTCTGTTGACCAGTTAGGGTTCCTAGTGACCATAATACTAGGTGGCGACTCCTTAAACAAGACCATTCCCCCATCAAAGAATAGGATACCAGAAATCCATTCTTTCCATTCTATTAAATTTTTTAAGGCCGCCGCGATGTCGGGTGCGACACTTTTTATTTGATGACTTGAGGAACTTGCTATTTTTACACACTTCTATATTTGTTGAATGTATGGGTTGAGTAGAAATGAAAGGAAGGAAGAGAGGATTTTATAGATGAGAAATTAGAAAGGTAATCATACCACCTATATGTAGGCCAGCTAGAGTCTCACACACTCTCTCTTTCTCTCTCTATATTTATTTATTTATTTACTTTTGAAAAAACATGTGTATGTACAGGTAGTTGTGATTGTGGCTCACATCTTCCCTTGGTTTTACGTCCAAGAACAGCTTAAACACTCTCTATGGGTCGGAGATAGGCTTCCTATCCAGTTTTCTTAAAAACTGGCAAACAGGATCTTTTTTAGTCAAATTCCTAAAATTAAGTCAATCATGTTCTTTATAAAATAGTGGCCATAAATCATGAATTACACGATGCGCATCTCCACTAGGATGCGTCTCAAGAGTCAATAGAAGATTATCTAAAGACTCCTTACTGAGGCCGTCCTTAATGAATTGTATTTTATCTTCAAGGTTTATAGATACCATTCCTAAAGAACGATATTGTGCATTACAAGTCCATCTAGCATATCGATGACAGACTTTTAGTCATTTTGCATGACGTTTCTTTGCAAAAGTGCTTTTATCTGTTCCAGGCATGTGTGAAATGAAGGAGTTAGAGGACTCACCTGATAATCGGACCTTTGCTTTAATCAACCAGCGAATATCCTCAGGAATTCCATGATTCATTAACAATCTCAATCTTGCACATCTAGCACGGTAAATTTTTGTAATCGCATTCTGAGGTAGAGTGGGAAAATACTTTTTTAATTTTTGAAGATTAGTGTCCATTTTCAAATGAGAATTGGAAAAGAGATTCAAATAATTGCACAAATATATACACAAATATCAGTTATTGTGGGAAACTGAAAGAACCGACTTAAGTCACAGAGTACCGTTATCCGCCATTTGACCGGGGTGAGAGAAACTAGCAAAAATCACTCAAAAAAAAAATCAATCTTTATATACAGGATCACCCAATTCAATAGAGTCATATTCAACTGAAAAATTATCAAAGTAAACTTTCAGACGATGTCCATTTACCTTGAAAACATTGCCATTCTTTGGATTCTCGATGTCGTAGGCCCCATATGGATACACATGTTTCACAATAAAAGGACCGCTCCATCTTGATCTTAATTTTCCAGGAAATAAATGCAGTCGAGAATTATAAAGCAAGACTTTGTGACCAACATTGAATGTTTTTCTTAGTATTTTCTTGTCATGAAACTCTTTAATTCTTGCTTTATGAATTCTTGAATTTTCATATGCATCATTTCTTATTTCCTCAAGCTCATTTATTTGTAATTTTCGCAGTTGACTAGCATCATCCAGATTTGAATTAAAAGCTTTAATAGCCCAATAAGCTTTATGTTCAAGTTCCACAAGCAAGTGACAAGGTTTTCCATAGACTAGTCTATAAGGTGACATACCTAATGATGTTTTATAAGCAATTCGATAAGCCTAAAGTGCATCATTAGGGTTCACTGTTTTCTCTAAAATATGTTTGATCTCCCTATTAGCAAGCTCTACTTGTCCACTTATTTGAAGGTGATAAGGGGTGACAACTTTGTGTGTGATTCCATATTTCTTCATTAAAGACTCAAATGGCTTGTTGCAGAAATGTGTTCCACCATCACTTATTATGGCTCGAGGGACTCCAAATCGATTCAAAATATTTTCTTTCAAAAACTTTATCATTGTTTTGTGATCATTGTTTCGACTTGGAATTGCCTCTATCCATTTTGAAACATAATCTACTGCGACTAATATGTATAAGAAACCAAATGATGGAGGGAATGGGCCCATGAAATCTATACCCCAACAGTCAAAGATCTCAATGACAATAATAGGGTTTAAAGGCATCATGTGACGTTTTGAAATAGATCCCAACTTTTGACAATTTTCACAAGACTTGCAGAATGCATGTGAGTCTTTGAACATGGTGGGCCAGTAAAATCCACTTTGTAAGATTTTTGCAGTTGTCTTTCTTGATGAGAAATGGCCCCCACATGCCTCAGAATGACAAAATTTAATGACACTACTTACCTCATTGTCAGGAATGCATCTTCGAAATATTTGATCAAGACAATATTTGAATAAATAAGGATCATCCCAATAAAAGTTCTTCACTTCGTTCAAAAACTTTCTTTTATCTTGGGTATTCCAATGAGCTGGCAATTGTCCTGAAACAAGAAAATTGACAATATTAGTAAACCAAGGCATTGTAGAGACAGAAAGTAAAGATTCATCAGGAAAGTAGTCATCGATTGGTGTGATGTCAGTTTTCGAATCTGTTGTCAATCTTGACAAGTGATCTGCGACAACATTTTCGCTGCCTTTCTTATCTTTGATTGTGATATCAAATTCTTGAAGTAATAAAATCCACCGCACCAATCTAGCCTTGGAATCTTTCTTAGAAAGAAGATATTTCAATGCTGCATGATCACTAAAAACAACAACAGGTGAGCCAACAAGATAAGATCTGAATTTTTCACATGCAAATACTACTGCAAGTAATTCTTTTTCAGTGATGGTATAATTCATTTGAGCACTATTTAAAGTTTTACTTGCATAGTAAATTACATAAGGTTTCTTATCTTTTCTTTGTCCCAAAACAGCACCTACGGCATAATCACTAGCATCACACATTATTTCAAAAGGTAATGACCAATCGGGAGGTTGAATGATAGGAGCATAAGTAAGCAAGTTTTTAAGTTTAACAAAGGCTTCTTCACAATGTTCAGTCCATTCAAAAATAGTATCCTTTGTTAGAAGGTTACTTAAAGGCTTAGATATTACACTAAAATCTTTGATGAACCTTCTATAAAAACCAGCATGTCCCAGGAATGATCTAACATCTTTAAGAGATTTTGGTGTTGGCAAGTTTGCAATTAACTCAATTTTAGATTTGTCAACCTCAATTCCTTTTGATGAAACAATGTGACCAAGTACAATGCCGTTTGTTACCATAAAATGACATTTTTCCCAATTCAGCACAAGATTCTTCTCTTCACACCTAGTTAAAACCTTTCCTAAATTAGTCAAACAATCATCAAATGAATCGCCAAAAATAGAAAAATCATCCATGAAAATCTCAAGAAAATATTCAACCATATCGCTAAATATACTAAGCATGCATCTTTGAAATGTGGCTGGTGCATTACATAATCCAAAAGGCATCCTTCGATATGCAAAAGTACCAAATGGACATGTGAAAGTAGTCTTTTCTTGATCTTCCAATGCAATTTCAATTTGGTTGTAACCCGAATAGCCATCTAGGAAACAATAAAATTAATGACCTGCAACTCTTTCTAGGATTTGATCCATGAAAGGTAAAGGAAAATGATCTTTTCTAGTCATTGAATTAAGTTTCCTATAGTCAATGCACATGCGCCAACCAGTAATAGTTCTAGTGGGAATTAACTCATTGTTCTCATTTGTTATCACAGTGACTCCAGACTTCTTAGGTACAACTTGGGTAGGACTTACCCATTTGCTGTCAGAAATAGGATAAATGATTTCATTATCTAGAAGCTTAATGACTTCATTTTTCACTACTTCTTTCATATTAGGATTTAGCCTTCGTTGCATTTCTCTAGAGGGTTTAGCATTTTCCTCTAAATAAATTCTGTGTGTACAAATCAAAGGACTAATTCCTTTTATATCAGCTATGGTCCATCCTAATGCTTTTTTGTGCATTTTCAGAGTTTGTAATAACTTACCTTCTTGATGTGCATTAAGTTTGGAAGAGATTATTACCGGAAAAGTTTCATTTTCTCCCAAAAATGAGTATTTGAGATTGGATGGCAACGGCTTCAAATCAGGTTTTGGTGGTTGAACACTTGAAGGTATGGACTTAATTGGTCGTGGTGGCAATTCCTCAATTTGTGGCCTCCAATTACTTGTCTTTGATTCTTCCTAAAAATAAATCATTTCCAAATCATCAGATTCATCAATCTCAATTTCATTGGAAGTGGTTGGAAATTGATCATGAATTAATTTTTCAGTAAAGTCCACTTCCTGTAAATCATTATCATCTCTAGGTTGCTTGCAAATGTTGAAAATATTCATCTCCAATGTCATGTTTCCAAATGATAGCTTCATCAGTCCATTCCTACAATTAATCAATGCATTAGAAGTTGCAAGAAATGGACGTCCTAAAAGAACAGGAAATGAATTACATACTTCAACAGGTTGTGTGTCCAAGACAATAAAATCCACAGGATAAATGAATTTATCGACTTGTACTAACACATCTTCAATTATTCCTCTAGGCACTTTTATAGATCTATCGGCAAGTAAAAGAGTTATAGAAGTTGGTTTTAACTCACCTAGATTGAGACTCTGAAAAATTGAATATGGAAGTAAGTTCACACTAGCACCAAGATCAAGTAAGGCTCTTTCAATTTTATGCTCTCCAATAAAGCAGGAAATTGTAGGACAACCAGGGTCTTTATATTTCAAAGCATTATTGTTTTGAAGAATGACACTTACTTGTTCCGCTAGAAAGGCTTTCTTTTTCACATTCAGTTTCCTCTTCACAGTACATAGATCTTTCAAAAATTTAGCATAGGAAGGAACCTGTTTAATTGCATCCAGCAAAGGTATATTGATCCTTACCTGTTTGAAAATTTCATAAATTTCAGAATTGTGATTGACTTTCCTTTGTTTGGTCATGGCTTGAGGAAATGGAAGTGCTGGCGGTGAATCAGTCGTTTCTTTGCAATTTTCAGATTCATCCCCTTCCTTACCCTCAGAGATTGATTCATCATCTTTCTCATAAGGTTCAAGAGAGGGTTTTTCAATAACCTTACCACTACGCAGAGTAGTGACTGATTTGACTTGATCCATGTGTTGGCTTCCGGAACTACTTGCATTTGCATTGTATTGCCCCTTGGGATTTTGTTGTGGTTGAGATGAAAACTTACCTTTCTCTTGGAAACTGAGAGCAGATGTTAATTTAGCAAGAGTATCTTTAAAATCTGTCATGTTTTGAACAAGTTGAGTATTAATTGTCTCTTACTTTTCAATGAATGCATGCAATGTTTCCTCAAGATTTCTTCTAGAAGGTGGAGCATAAAAAGGTGCACATCCATGAGAATTTTGGAAATTATGGTGTGCTTGAAATGGTGGTTGTGAAGTTTGTGCATTGTTGTTTTCACTCTTCCAACTGAAATTTGGGTGATTCCTCCAACCAGGGTTGTATGTTTGGGAGTATGGGTTGTGGTTGGCCCTTTGAAAACTGTTTAAAGCATGGGCTTGTTCATGGAGACATTCTTTAAAAGAAGGCAAGGTTGGACAATCGTTGGTTGAGTGTTCATTTGTTTCACAGATTTGACACACAATGTTTTCAACAGATTTTCATTGACCACTCTTTTTTAATTCTAGTGCCTCGACTTTTCTAGCTGAAGATGCAAACTTGGCTGAAAGGTCATGATCTTCCCTAAGGTTGTACATACCTCCACTAGATGTATGAGGTTGAGTTTTACTCGGTACCTCATATGTACCCGCGGTGTCCCAATTTTGAGCATTTTCAGCTAACAAGTCTAAGTACTCCATTGCTTCATCAGGGTCTTTATCTTCAAAAGTTCCATTGCACATCAATTCAACCATTTGCCTATCTTTAGGTGTTAACCCTTCATAGAAATGTGAAACCAATCTCCATGTTTCAAAACCATGATGAGGGCAAGTACTAAGCAAGTCTCGATACCTATCCCAACATTGGTAAAATGTTTCTCCTGGTTTTTGAGTGAAAGTGGTGATTTGTCTCTTGAAAGAGTTTGTTTTATGAGATGGGAAAAACTTCTTCAAAAACTGTTGTTGCATTTCATCCCAAGCACGAATGGATCCTGGTCTTAAATTTTTTAGCCATGTTTTAGCGTTATCTTTTAATGAAAAAGGAAAAAGCTTTAATCTGATGGTGTTCATGCTACAATTTAGGTTATTATATGTGTTGCAGACCTCCTCAAATTCCCTTAAATGCAAGTATGGATTTTCCAATTCTAAGCCATGAAAAGAAGGTAAAAGTTGAATAATACCTGGTTTAAAATTAAAATGAGATGCATCAGGAGGAAAAACTATGCATGATGGTGCACTTGTTCTTGTGGGATTCATGTGGTCTCTAAGTGTTCTAGCACGGTTATTCTCATTATTCTCATTTTGAAGTGATTGATTATCTTCTTCGGCCATATTTTCTGAAAATGATGAGGATACCCTACAAAGTCTACCACTTGATGTACGTGACCACACTCTCATGCACGTGTAGGAATAAAATAAAAAAGAAGAAGAAAGCAAAAGAAGGAGGAAGAAAACAAAATAAAAAGAAACAAAAGAAAAGAAACAAAGTTATATACAAGAAAAGTGAAAAGAGAAAATAAAATAAATACTATAATTTATACAAGAACTTACCTCCCCGGCAACGGCGCCAAAAACTTGACACGACGAAAAGATTGATGTCTTCTCCCAAGTGCAGGAGTGTCGAAGTAATAAATAACCCGGCAAGACCGGGGTCGAACCACAGGGAGGTTAATTGTACAAATTATAAACAACAATTATAAAACAACAATAACAACAACAACAATAGTAATAATAATAATAATAATAATAATAATAATAATAATAGTAGTAGTAGTAGTAGTAGTAGTAGTAGTAGTAGTAGTAGTAGTAGTAGTAGTAGTAGTAGTAGTAGTAGTAGTAGTAGTAGTAGTAGTAGTAGTAGTAGTAGTAGTAGTAGTAGTAGTA
>NW_011500413.1:160519-162716 GCF_000495115.2 Populus euphratica
CGCGGGGTGCACGACGCTGTCTGGCGACGGTAGAGGTTCTTGTCGTGCCTCCTGATGAGAGGTGTTGTGTGTTGGAAAATTATGATTAATTTTTAGGAGTTGCCACCTAGTATTACGATTACTAGAAACCTATGGTCTGCAAGAGTCTGAGTAAGGGACTGGTTGTACAAGGGGAAGACGCACCACCGTCAGTGCACCTTACCTAGGGTAAGCTGCATTGTTATTTGATTGTTTTTTTAAGTCAGGTTTCTATTTGTTGGTCTTTTCTAAGCCTCAAGGTAGATCTATCTTCATGAAAGAGTCTCTACCTTATTAGGTTAAATTCTAATCATTCTAAAATCTGAATATTAACATAACATTTATTTACACTTTGTATCTTTAATAACTGAGGGGTGTACTTTATCATGAAATTTTACACCCACAAATATTAAAGTCTACATCTGGATCCTAGAGAGAATTGGAAAAGAAGTTTTTTTTTTCCAAAGAAAATCAGAATTTTAATATCGAATTTGTATTTTATAATGTAAATATACAACCTAATATTATGTAAAATTGATAGAAAAAATGTTTGAAAAATCACAAATTTTTCAAAAGGACTTTTCAAATTTTTTGGAATTTTTGGGGAGAAAATTGGTATTTTAATACCGGATTTGTATTTTATAATGTAAATATACAACCTGATATTAATAGAAAAATATTTGAGAAAATCATAATTTTTTCAAAAGGACTTTTCAAATTTTTTGGAATTTTGTTGTTGTGTTTTTTCAAAGAAAATCAGTATTTTAATACCAGATTTGTATTTTACAATGTAAATATACAACCCGATATTATAAAAAATTGGTAGAAAGATATTTGAGAAAATCACAATTTTTTAAAAAATATTTTTGAAATTTTTTATTTTATTTTATTTTTTAAAATATATATTAATTAATTAAATATTATTTAAACATGTGAGCTGTGCCAAACACAGACCCAAAACAAGTGGGCTAAAGTTGGCCCAAAGAGGTTGGGCCGAACTCGACCCAACATATTATTATTATTATTATTTGGTCGGGTTGGACCCGGCCCACGCAACTGTGCTGGGCTAGGACAAGTCCAGCCCAAAACAACTTAGTTACTGGTAGCCCAGTGACTAAGTTGCATGAGATAGTGCAACGTTAATTCACGTTGCACTATCTCATGCGTAGAGAAGGAAAGGAATGAAGAAGAGAGGAGGGAGACTTACGTGGCATTGGGGAGCTGGCGGTCTAACCAGTGGTGCACCGTGGGGCTACAGTGGTTGTCTCTAGTCACCGCTGGAAGAGGAAGAAAACAGAGACCTGTGGAGGAGAAGGGAAGCTCACGATTGAAGCTGCCAGAGTGGCTGAGGAGGGGGGCTGAGGAGAGAGCTGCTACCATAGGTGCCTTTAGGAAGGAAAAGAACTTATAGGCAAGGTGGTGGTCGCTGATTCTTCGGTTGCCACCGCTGCCGAGGTTCTCGTGGTAGAGAAGACAATTTTTATGGAGGAGAGAGAGAGAGAGAGAGAAATGGTGTAACTACCACACGAGATAGTTTGGTGGCTACTGGGGGGGGGGATGATGGAGAGAAGACGGTTGATGAAGATGGTGGTGGCTGAAAGCCACGGTGGAGAGAGAAGGCAGAAAAAGGATCGGTTGTAGGAAAAATGAGCAGGGAAGGCTAGTTTTCGACCAACTTTGAGTTCGATTTTCTTCTCCTTCAAGTCATCAATGAAGCCTTTATTTATAGGCGATGGAAGAGGGCAATCTTGTCTACACAGAGGAATAAATTCCAAGCCCTTGATTCAATTGGGAAGGATCCCAACCGTTGGCTCAAAGTAGGCACCCTGAGTTGTCAATTCTGCAGAAGAAGCTGCCTGAGTTGGCCTCTTTGGGGTGGTGCCATGTCCGTTTATTTGCCAATGAACTGACGCCGGCCATACTCTGATGTAGAGGGATTTCTGGTGATCAGTTTCGTGCAAGTTTTGGCAAATTTAGTGGACGTTAAGTGCATTAAATGCACCTGTAAAAAGGATGACCGGACCAGTTTTTTTTTAAAAATAAAGAAGATAATGAACAGTGACCACGTTTTGGAGTGAAATAGGGATTTTTACTAAATTTTAATTGAGTCCAATTTCTTTCAATTGAACCCCTAATTGACTCTAAACTTTGGATTTTATGCAATTAAGCCCCTGCTGAA
>NW_011500413.1:162847-165477 GCF_000495115.2 Populus euphratica
TGCCTTTTACAATATGGTCCTTGGTCTCGGATTTTGTCAATTGAACCCCTAATTGATCATTAAACTTTCAATTTCTTCAATTTTGCCCCCGGTTTTTGTCAATTGGGCCCTCATAGTTTGCCGTCGGTTGCATAATGGTCCTTGGTCTTGGATTTTGCCAATTTAGCCCCTAATTGACTCCAAAACTTCAATTTTCTTGCATTTTTGCCCCTGATTTCAATCAATTTACTTGGTTAAAATTAAATTTGGTCTCTTAAAATTTCAATCTTCTCAATTAAGTCCAAATTAAGTTTCCAAACTTAATTTTTCACCAATTAAGCCCTAAATAAAATTAATTTGACCCATTTAAAGTATAATTAAGTCCTTGCACTTAATTAAATCCTTCAATTAGACCCAAATTAATTCTTAAACATAATTAAAATTTAATTTGGCCCATGATTAAGTCAAATTGGCCTATTAAAAATTTAATTATGTCTTTGGACTTAGTTTTTCACTAATTAAGCCCTAAATAAAATTAATTTGACCCATTTAAAGTGTAATTAAGTCCTTGCACTTAATTAAATCCTTCAATTGGACCCAAATTAATTCTTAAACATAATTAAAATTTAATTTGACCTATGACTAAATCAAATTGGCCCATTAAAAATTTAAATATATCCTTAGACTTAATGTTTATACAAATTCATCCAATGATTATTTAATTTTGACATTGAATTTGCATTGTTTCCTCTATTTTTAGGCATAAAGGGGTACAATTAGGCCTTCAATTATCTTTAAAAATTACAGCTTGACTTCCCAGCCCACTTTCTCCACGTTTCCAGTCTTTATTTGATTTTTATTTTTGAAAAACAAATTAATTTTTGAGGAATAACCCAGAATTGAGTTATGACATTAGGGATGCAATTGAATTGATTTTTAAAATCAAAATTGAGGACTAATGTGAACTCTAACATGTTTTTGTTGTCCTTTTCTTTTAAATGAAATGATGTGTTTTGTCAAAAACGGTGCCGTTTCATGCACTGTTCACAAAAAAAAGAGGGACTGAAACGACGTCGTTTTGAATAGAATTGTAGGTCTTCTTCTTCCCCTGGACGCGCGAAGTAGGGGAAGAAAAAGATTTTTCCTCCCCTTGTTTTCATCGACTTTCTTCCTCTGAAAGGTATAAAAAAGAAATCGATCAAAGACCCCTTGCCCAAAACTTTCCACGTGTTGGAAAGGTGGTGGAGGGGCGACAACACAGTGGCTACCCTATCCTTTTCTTCTTTGTTTTTTTCTATAAAAATAGAGAAAGAGATAACAAAAATAAGAGAGAGCAGAAGAGGGATTAGAATAGAAGAGAAGGACATAAAAAAAGGAGAGGGGGAAGACCGAAAAAAAAAAAAAAAGAAGAAGGGGGAGAAGAGAGTAGGGAGAACAGTGGAAACAAAGAAAAAAAGAGAAGAAAATAGGGGATAACAGAGGTCACCACAATATGCCATCGCGAACAGGTAACTGCCTCCTCTCCAACGTTTGTTTCCCTATCAGCGTCGCTTGTATTTTTGCATGCAGAACGTGAATATTTCACGTTCTGCTGCAAAATGCAGCATGATGCGTAGTAACTAGCCTATTTGGGCTTAGGCTGGGACATCAGCCCAGCCCACAGTAGATGGGCCAGATCTAGATCAGCCCAGCCTAACCTAATTTTTTTTTTTTTGGGATTTTACTATTTTCTCGTGTATTTTTATGCCTTTTTTTTATTAGTATTGGAATATATTTTCATTTCATTAAAAAAAATATATAAAATCCAATATTAAAATACCCAATTTTCTTCAAAACTTTAAAAAATACAAAAAAAATTGAAGATAGAAAAAAATATTTTTGTGCATATGGCCAAATGTCTCAAAGCTGAAAAATTATATTTTGTTTTTCATACAAAAAAAACAACATTTTAGCATGCATTTTGGCTTTAATAACCAAGTTATTAAAGTTAAGAGAACATTGGCCAAAATTTCAAAAAATAACAAAAATTTTATTTTGTTTATCTTTTAGTATCCGGGGTACGACATTACACGTAATATGTATTTCAGATATTAAATTCTTTTTTTCAGATATTAGAACAATTATGTTTTACCCTATTAAAATAAGAACCTCTTTATTGAGGATGACTTTTCTTGAATTTTAGACAGACAGGACCATCAATTAGAAAACGCGATGAAATCTTAGATTTTGATCAAACAACAAAACAATATAGCTTACCTTAGGTCAGGTGTAGTTGGGGTGCTAATACTTTTCATTTACGCAACTAGTTTCGGTACTCCATCTCTGAGACTAGTTAGAGTTTCTAGTGACCAGAATACTAGGTAGTGATTTTCATTCATATTTTTCACTGATAAGAGATAAGAATTCATTGTCTCTTTATATTTTGCTAGATAGAGCTTTATAATTTTCTTTGAGGGTGGACGATTGTTGTGACGCCGCACACTTGCGATAGAAATGGTCAAGTAAATAAAGGGTTCGTTTAGAATTGTATTTCAAATGGTATTTCTAAAAAAAATTAATTTTTTATATTTTTAGATCATTTTGATGTGCTGATATTAAAAATATTTTTTAAAAAAAATATTATTTTGATATATTTCTCAACAAAAAACACT
>NW_011505149.1:0-4119 GCF_000495115.2 Populus euphratica
GCATTAAAAAAAAAAAAAAAAACTATAAGAGCTGAGTTTTGCATTATGAACTTAGAGTGTTTTTACCATGGATTTTAGTGGTGTGGTTATGATTATGGACTTTGGGTCTTTTGATGGCTGGATGGTCTAAGGAGGGCGTTTTGGGGTTCTTAATGGGCACATGTTCTTCACCCCTCTTTATCCATCTCTTTCTTTCTTTTACATAGGAGAGAAAATGAGCACAAAACAGAGGGTAGATGGAGAAGAAAAGGAGAGCGAATCAGAGAAGAAAAAACTATGGGGAGATTGATGATGTTCAAAACAAAACTAATGGATGCATGGGAGATTGATGAAGTAATAAGTAGAAGAAAAAAGATCCATGAAATAGAAGAGAAGGTCAGAGAGGGGGGAAATGAGAGGCATAAAATAGACAATTGAAAGAGAAAACAAAAAATTTGAAGATTAGAAAATAAAATTCAAATTTGTAAATTTTAACTTTTCAATGCTGTTTTTATTATAACTAGATCTACAAAATGAATTTTCATATAATTTTAGTTTTATTGAAAAAATAGTATTTATATATTTTTATTGATATATTGTAATCTTTTTAATTCATTAATACAAGAAAAAACCATGCATTTAAAATTGGGTTTTGATTTTGCTAGCAAATTACAAAAATGATATTAATCTTATTTAAATTAGTTGGGTAATTATTTTATATATTATTAGATCTTTTAAAAATATTATGAATTTTGTTTAAATTTGGGTTCACTGATTCATTATTATTTATTAGATTTATTTATATTCATTAAAGGTATCATATTAGACTTATTATTTTTTCTAGTATAAATACTTTTTTTGTATAAAAAATTACTTTTAATAAAAAAAATTAGTAATTTTACTATTTTTTTATGTGATTGACTGATTATCATATTAAGTTCTTGATTGAACTTATAAATTTTTTGAAAGATTAATGAACTTTGTTGTGATGTTATACTACTTATTTATATTTTTTTATAAGCATAAGGTGGAAATGATCATTACATATAATTTTTATTTTTTAATATAAATTTTTATTTAATCAAGTTAAAAACTATATAAATATAATTTTAATATATCTACAATTCATACAAAACCCATCTCTTAAGAAGAGCAACATAAATATAAGAAACCTTAATTAAAAAAGAATTCACCATAATAATGGACGTGGCATTGAGTATTTTTATTCTTCAAACGAATGAAATAAAAAGAAGAAAAATTTTACCTCTGATAATTTATAAGAAGAAAAATGTAACCTAAATGAAAAGAAAAATAAATTGTCACATCTTATAGTGTATTTATAAGGTAATTTTATGTGATTGAGGTGTATAAATATTTCAGGTTATCATTTAATTAAAAAAATATTCAACAATTAAAAATTATAGATTCAAGTCTTTTGATAGGCATATATAAATATAGGAAATTATAATGGATATGGACTGCCTTGTAATTTAGCAAGCCCAACGGTGGATATGAGATGAAATTAACATTTCGCGTCTGTACCAACCAACTGCTATTCAGCACCACTAAAATCGTAACAGTTTCACGAGAAGATATGAGGTTAAGATTGTCATCATATCATATTGGAGAAGCTTATGGGTGATTCTAACCTGTTTGGCAACTTGGCATGCTGTGTTTTTCAAAAAATATTTTTTATTAATTATTTTTATATTTTTAAGTTGTTTTGATAAACTGTTATTAAAAATAAATTTTAAAAATAAAATATATTACTTAAATATATTTTTAAATAAAAAAAGTTTTAAAAATATTCACCGCAACAAATACCAAACATTCTTTTAAATGAACTGAGAATGCGGCACATGATTGCTGGCGCGAACACTGGATTATTTAACACTTAAAAGAGCCCACAGTGGCCTAATTGAGTTTGTGTTCTTCACATTTCTCTTTTTTCCCGGGGCCTAAAGTAAGAGAGCACCGTTTTTTTTTTTTTTTCAAAATTCATATCATTTTTTCAGGATATTGCTAAAAAAAACTACAAAATAAAATCGTAAAAATCAAGGGCAATTTTTTAATATTAAAAAATAAAATTTAAAAAAATTAATTTAAAAAATCTAGAAAAATATCTAAATTAAATTGAGCTAATATTCAAAACCTGTAACCTAAATTATGAGACCATAATTATTACATAAAAAAACATGAAAAATTCATAAAGCAAGATTTACAGTAATCCAAAAATAAACAGTGATAAAAAATAAGAATCAAATTTAATATAAAACTAAATAAAATATATGGGACAAAATTAAAAAATAAAATAAATCAAGAAAATAATAAAAAATAGTAATAAAAATAACAAGGACCAAATTAGATACTCAAATTAAATGAAAACAAAAATTAAAAAAACAACAATTTCAAAAACCACTAAAATAATAGCAATGAAAAAATAAAAACAAAAATTTATATAGTTACAAACTAACAAAACACATTTAAATTTTGGAAGGCAAACATGAGATCTCATACAAGGAAAGAGAAAAAAAAAAGGAAAATTTTTTATTAAAATTCAATTATTACGTTGTCGTCATATGCTTAACTACTAAAAAATATATATCCAGACACTTATAATATTATTGTGAAAAATGGTGTTTGCCCGATGAAAGATGCTTCACGCGGTGCTAAAAAAGCACAAGAGTCTTCAACTTGCTGATGCATGCATTGCACATATTAATTGTTTTTTTTTAAATAATATTTTATATTTATTAAAATATAAAATTATTTTTTAATCAACTTGATTATAACTAAAAAAAAATTATGATGAAAATCCAAAAATATCATTAGATGCTAGTTTATTTACCTTTTACTTTTAAAAATAATTTAATGATTTTATTATGTTTTACTAAATATCTAAACAAACTCATAACTTTCAGTTAAATTTTAATTTGTAGCTAGTTATACACATTTGTATTTTTGTAACCAACATCACTATACTATAAATATCCAGTTTATTTCTTGTTTTATGTGATGAGTGGGATTAATTTTTTAAAATATAAATAAAATATTTAAGAAATAATTTTTTTTAATATTATTATTAAACCCAATTTAACCAGTTAAGTTTTAAACTCTTGACTCAAGTCCCTATCAAGTTTGGTTTTTCAATTAACTCATAAAATTATTGTTTTGATGTAATTTAGTTAACATGATAAGTTAAAAAAATCGCAAGATAAAAAACAAAGACCAGATACGTGAGTTTAAAAACAACTTGCATGAATATTAAAAATATACCTGACTTTTTAAAAAAATTAAAGCTCATATATTTATATATATCAAGAGAATGATATATTAGATCAATTTTGATCAAATCAAGTTTATTCATTAAATCTACGATATGTATTGTGAATTTTAATGAGTTAAGTAATATTTTTAATTATGTAATAAAAAATAAAATCTAATTTAAAATTAAATCAATATTTAATAATAAAATTAAAAAAACAATAAAAAATTTATTAAAAACTCAATATCAAAAAAAAAAAAACACACATACACCAAAGTAATGTGTGTGGATCTAAGTTGCCTAGTGTACGACGCTTTTTTTTTAAAAAAATCATCATCATTAAACCATTCTCGTTGAACATGAAACCTATCAATATAAAATTAGATCATTTTTGTTATATGTATAATGATAACTAATTTTTCTTTCTATTATAGGTTTTTAGTTTTTTTTATCATAATATGAAAAATAAATAAAATAAATTTTTAAACTAAAAATAAAATTATTATAAATATGAGGTGAGCTATATACTTCTTTCATGTTTTAATTTGAAATTTAATCTCGTACAATCAAAGCATAAAAAATGCAATTAATCTTTTTAGTTTTTATCTTCAGAAATCAGTTATTCGGTTTATCATGACCGTTTAAATATCTCACCATTCATTAACGGGACACATTAAAATTTCCAGTTTCCATCTCATCCGAGCCGTTGATCAGTTGTAGTAAAAAGCTCCACGTGACAACATCACAACACATTAACGAAACCTACAAAGTATGCTTCCAATATCTCACGAGAAAATCATGCTCATTCCACAAATCACCTTGCTAATGCAATCATTAGCGCACTGATACATCAAAACTTCCACTGACAATTTTTA
>NW_011505196.1:0-4026 GCF_000495115.2 Populus euphratica
CCGATCTAATATCACCATCGTTGATATTAGGTTGACTTATCTTATATATCTTGAAGGAATCACCAATACATCAAAATTAAAATTGATTTGGACCAAGACTTACATTTTCTTATCATTTAAAATCTATTTACATGTTTTCATCTTTGAAAACAAATCCATCAATTATTTTCAACCAAGTTATTATTAATTTAATTTCTCTTGAGTTTTGTTTTGTTACCTAGCTTATTTTCTAGATCTAGCTCTCTGTGGATATGACCTCGATCTTACCGAGTTAATTGCTACATCGCACACTCGTGCACTTGCGAGTTAAAACAAGCCGATCATAAAAAGCGGTTAAGCATTTGGGCACCGTTGCCGGGGACTTAGCAAGCAAAGGTAACAAATTTAGATTTGATTATTGGAAAAAACAAAAAAAAAATCATATATAAAAAATCAATTGGCTGGTTTTACCGCCTCAAAAAAATTAAAAAAAAAATCAAATGGCTGGTTTTACCGCCTAAAAAAAAAATTGACCTTAACTTTTCGGATATTGGATTGTTGGACTACTAATTGTTAGCTTTTGTTTGGTTCAACCATTTTTCTTTTGATGTTTATTCTAATTAGTTTATAATATTTATTGTTTATATTATAAGGCTGGTTTTACTGCCTCTTGTTTATTTATTTTATCTAGTTGTATTGTTGTTATTTTGTTTTTTTTTGTACTTGGCTGGTATTACCGCCTCTTGTTTATTTAATTTTTTTTGTTGTTTTATTGTGATTATTTTTCTTATATTTATTGTTCGAAGTACTTGGCTGGTATTACCGTCTCTTTATTCATGCTTGTTATAATTGTCTTTTAATGTTTATTATTGTTAATATTGCTTATTAGTTGAAGTGTGAATTTTCTAATTTGTTGTATTTTTATTTTTGAGCTATTACTTTATCTTTTACATTTCATTTACTTTTATTTGCAATCTTCTTTTTCTTTTTTCCTTTCTTTTCATATTCATATAATTGTTATATTATTATTATTTTTTCATCATGGCTAATGTTGAAGATATAGGGTGAAGGGAGTGTTGAAGGTAATGGACCTCCACAATTCAATGATCAACCTAATTTTCGAATTCTTAGAGAGTATCTTCACCTAGTTAGACAAAGTACACCTTCGTGTATTATCTTGCCTCTGAACCAACAAGCTTTCAATTTGAAACCAGGCATGATCCAACTTCTTCCCACATATCATGGTATGGATTCTGAAAATCCATATATACACATTAAGGACTTTGAAGAGGTATGTAATACTTTTATTGATAAAACATGCACTGAAGAAACTATTCGGCTGAAATTATTCCCATTCTCTCTAAAGGATAAAGCCAAGCTTTGGCTAAACTCCCTACGTCCTAGGTCTATAGGTACATGGAGAGAAATGCAAGCTGAATTTTTGAAAAAATACTTCCCCACTCATAAGACAGCAGCCTTACAACGTCAAATGATGAATTTTTCTTGTAGTCCAAATATTTCAACCTCCACCCCAACCATTTCATGCTCCCACACATAACACATACCAACCACCTCATAAGAGATCCCTAGAGGATACTCTTCAACAATTCATGCAAACGCAAGGAGGAATCAACAACCAAGCTTACAAATTCCAAGACCAGACCAATAGGACCTTAGATGACATTCGAAGTCAACTAACTAAGTTGACTCAATCACTAAGCATTCAAGAGAAGGGAAAAATCCTAGCTCAACCAATGCCCAATCCTAGAGGTCAGGTACACATGAGTGAATCCTCACCTAGTAAACCTTCAAACCATGAACAAGTCCAAGCCATCACTACCCTTAGAAGTGGAAAGATTGTTGACAAAGGTATAGGTTTTAGGATTCCTAAAGGTATTGTGAAGGAGAAATCTAGGGAAAGTGAAGAGGGAATCAAAACACAAGTGACAAATGAGAGTTTGAGTGACAAAGAAGGTGAGATAAATGAGAAAGAGATGAGTGAGAAAGGAGATGATTCAAGAAAAATTGGAGTCAAAATGAGTGATTTAGAATTTGTTCCTAGAGCACCATTTCCACAAAGGTTAGGGAAACCTAAACAAGATCTTATGAACTCAGAAATCTATGAATTGTTCAAACAAGTGAAAGTCAATATTCCACTCCTTGATGCAATTAAACAAGTTCCATCTTATCAAACAAGTGAAAGTCAACATTCCATTCCTTGATGCAATTAAACAAGTTCCATCTTATGCAAAGTTTCTTAAGGATTTATGCACAGTCAAAAGGAGATTGAATGTGAAAGAAAGAGCCTTTCTAACTGAACATGCTAGTGCCATCATCCAGTTTAAGACCCCTCCCAAATACAAAGATCCTGGTTGTCCTACCATTTCATGCATTATTGGAAGTCATAAGATAGATCAAGCTTTGTTGGATTTAGGAGCAAGTGTGAATTTAATACCCTACACTGTTTACGAACAATTAGGTTTTTAGGAGCAAGTGTAAATTTAATACCCTATACTGTTTACGAACAATTAGGTTTAGGAGAAATCAAGCCTACTTGAATCACCCTTCAATTAGCTGATAGGTTAATCAAGATTTCTAGGGGTATCGTTGAGGATGTGTTGGTCCAAGTAGATAAATTCTACTTTCCTGTTGATTTTGTAGTGTTAGACATCGCACCAATTCAAGGTTCTAATGCTCCCATCTCAGTCATTTTAGGGAGACCTTTCCTAGCTACATCTAATGCCTTAATTAACTGTAGGAATGGGGTGACGAAATTGTCTTTTGGGAATATGACTGTGGAGATGAACATATTCAATGTCTCCAAACAAATTAGGGAACATGAGGACATTAGAGGTAGATTTGATCCAAACAGTTTGTCAAGAACACTTTGAGAGAGTGTGGATCAAAGATCTATTGGAGAGAACTTTAATTCATGATGAAAGATTTTGTTCTTTGGAATATATTGATGAAGAAGTAAGAGAACTCAAGACTTATCTAGATCCAATGCCAATTATGTCAATAAGTCAATGGACCCCATCGTTTGAGCCTTTGATTTCACCCCATGTGAAAGTTGAGGCATCTCTTGTCCAGCCTTATAAACCAGAAAGGAAGCCTTTACCGAGTGATCTTAAGTATGCATTTCTAGGGGAAGATAAATCATATCCTATTGTGATCTCATCAAAACTTAGCATAGAGCAAGAACAAAAACTTTTGAGAGTGGTGAGAAAACACAAGAAAGCAATTGGGTGGAAAATTACTGACGTGAAAGGAATTAGCCCTCTTATATGTACACATAGAATCTATCTTGAAGAAGAGGCTAGATCTGTGAGGCAAATGCAAAGACGATTGAACCCAAACATGAAGGAAGTAGTGAGAGGTGAAGTGCTTAAGCTACTTGATGGTATCATTTACCTTATTGCAAACTCAAAATGGGTTAGTCCAACCCAAGTTGTCCCTAAAAAATCTGGAGTCACGGTAGTGAAGAATGAAAATAATGAGCTGGTACCAACTAGAATCCAAACTGGATGGCGTATGTGCATTGATTATCGTAAATTGAACATGGTGACTAGGAAGGACCATTTTCCGCTTCCATTTTTAGACCAAGTGCTTGTTAGGAAGGACCATTTTCCACTTCTATTTTTAGACCAAGTGCGTGAAAGAGTAGCTGGAAGAGCTTTCTATTGTTTTCTTGATGGATACTTAGGTTACAACCAAATTGAGATTTCTTTAGAAGACCAAGAAAAAACCACTTTCCCTTGTCCTTTTGGTACCTATGCTTATAGAAGAATGCCTTTTGGTTTGTGTAATGCACCAGCCACTTTTCAAAGGTGTATGATGAGTATATTTAGTGACATGGTGGAAATTTTTTTGGAAGTTTTCATGGATGATTTTTCAGTTTATGGGGATTCTTATGAGTTGTGTCTAATGCATTTAGAAAAAGTCATTGAAAGATGTGAAGAGAGCAATCTTGTACTCAATTAGGAGAAGTGTCATTTTATGGTGACACATGGCATTTTCTTAGGTCACATTGTCTCTTCAAAAGGAATA
>NW_011505175.1:0-3790 GCF_000495115.2 Populus euphratica
AATGTTAATGGTTATTATGATAAGTTGTTGTCTTTTCTTGATCATGCTGTGGAACATGAATTTCTAACATCTTCTGCACGAAAAATCATAATCTCTGTTGCTGCTACTGAATAATTGATTGACCAACTACAATCTTTCATTCTTGTAATTGATCCTTCTATGAGTCGCATAAATTGGTCAACTAAGGAAAGCCGTAAAAAGCTTAGATTGGATTTGAGCCTTCATTTGTGAATCTTTGTGTTTTTTGGTTTTATTATTATGTTTTGTTGTTTCTTATATTTGTTTCAGTGTGTTTCAGGTTTGTCAATGTTCGTTATTTCAGGTGATATCTTCTATACTCTATCTTTCTACCTTAGAACATTAAGGACAATGTCTCGTTTTGGTTGGGGGAGAGGGTAGTAGCTTAAAAAAAAAACTAATTGTGTTTTCTATTTCATAAAGCATGTGCAAAATTGTTGTTACTATGATAGCATAGTAAGGAGAACTTTTTATGACTCTTGAGACGCGTTTTAGTAACTATTCGTAATAAAGTCTATCATAATGCTTCTTGAAATATTCAGATTTACAAACTCTCGCATTGTTATCACTTAATTCTGCTCATATACTTATTTAACATGTATTCCTAAACCTTAATTTACACACACATACTTTAAACATATGATTGTGGGTTGCATGTTAGATTATTACATTATTTGTGTTATTTTGTTAAAGGTAACAACTAAGGGAAAGTGATAGTATATAATTAAAAAATAAAAAAAATGAAAAAAAATGAAATGATGATAATAAAAATGTAAATAAGTGTGGTTTCGTAGCCTCCCTAACCTAAGCAATTAAGCCCGAAGGGGTGTTTTAACACCTAATACCCTAAACTCAACTGACTTGGGAGTTATTGACCCAACGCTTGTTACATGGGTTGAGGAGACAAGCTTAAAGGAATCAAACATTGCACTATCTACGTATCAGTATCTGCGACTCGAGTTACTAAGCTCGTAGGGGTGTCTCAACACCTAATGCCCTAAGATCAACTGGTCTGGGAGTCATTAGCTGAAAGCTCATTACATGGGTTAAAGATATATGGTGTATTAAGTTATATGTGTATATATATTTAAAAAAAAAAAGAGAAAAAAGAAAAAAGAAAAAAAATAATAATCTCAACCCAAGGAAGTTAACCTTAAACATTAGAACAAAAATTTTATTTTCTTCCAAGAAAAGCCCTATAATTATGTGTTGATATATTAAGCATAAAAAAAAGGTTTATTAATATCTTGTTAAGAGGTATTGAGAAGATATATAAATTTAATGAGAGTTTGTTTATCAAGATAGATTAATGGAAGTTGAATGATGAATACCTTGCTTTGTGGAATTTGCAAATTGTTTTTCTATTTTAGCCCTTTGATTACTAGAGACTAGTAATAAGCTGGTTGGGGGGTGTGATTAGTACTTAAAAGTGTATTTTTATCAAGGTTTTATATCATCATTTTGCACTTGAAGTATCAATAACTCCTTAACCAAAGCATGTTTTATAATAATATATCTAATAATATAAGATACCTTTAATTTGTGGTAAATGTTCATTTTAAATGCAGGCCTAGCACATAAATGAAAGCATTGATTGATGAATTTAAGAACTGAAATTAAAAGGACAAAGAGATGGCCAAACTTAGAAAAGAGATGTCGATGCAATCCAAACTGGAACACTATTCAGTAATTGGGTCATATCTGGAGCTATAGATCACTAATTTAGGTCTATTTTATATGGATGGAAAGGTAAGACATAGGCCTACAACTTTCATATGCAGCCCAAATCTAAAAAGGCCATTTTCAAGTCCAAATTGTAGCAACAACAAAGAAGTCTGAATCTGTCTTCCAGCCCGAGCACTATTCAGTGTTTGGCCCATATCTAGAGTTCTAGAAGTCCAAATGACCTGAATGTTTTACACAAGAAAGTTGAGATAATTTCCTACAACTTTCATGTTTTCAAGTGGCTCCAATTCTGACATTATCAGTGATGTTTTGGGCAGACAAGAGAAGATAAGGATTGTCACCAAGTCAAGAGTTGACCACCTACTCATCAATTAGTCATCAAATCAATAGTTTCCAATTTTGGCCTATAAAAGGAGGCATTTGCCATGCATTTAGGCATCTTGGTTTCTAGATCAAGATCATGCTTTTGCTTTCTCTCTTTGTATTTTTTCTAATGTTTATGCTTTACTTTCATTAATATCAAGTTTATGCCTTTCATTTCCTTTTATTTACTTAGTTAACTTCTATCTTATTTATGTTCTTATTTTGTTTATTTATTTTTCTTTCTTTCATTATGTATAGTTAACTTTTATGTTCTTATTTTGTTTATCTATTTTGCTTTCTTTCATTATGTCTAGCTAAGTTAGTTATGTCAAGGTGAAAAGGTTACACTAATGGTGTAAGAATAAGTATAATGTAAACTTAATATGGACTTTAATGTTTGATACTAACATGTTTTGTATTTGTTATCTTGTTCACTCTTTAATACTTTGCTTGTTAAATGACTAATCTTGATTTATGTTGTATAACACTTGGTACAACAAATGCTTGGCACTTTCATAGCCCATAATGTATGGTATAACCGACACCTGAGCTATGAAAGAAACTTGATAACCGACACGTGAGCTATGAAAGGAATTTAATTTGTTGTTAATATAAGTTATAATCATAAATGCTTGACGAGATTTACATGTATTAGCATTAATCGAATAAGATAACTAATGTGATCATGTTAACAATTTATAATCTGATTGGAACCTCCTTTGTGTGTGGTTTCCAATTGAATAATAAGAGTTTATACTATACTTGTTTGACATACCATTAGTGGAACCTCTAACCTTGACATTTGTTATTATCATTATTTAATCCGTACATTAATCTTTCATCTCAAAGTTCTCGTCATCTTCTTTTTTTTCTCCTTCTGTTTCTTTATTATTATTATTATTATTATAATTAGTACTATTACTACTACTACTACTACTACTATTAATACTATTAGTATTAGTCTACTACTACTACTACTACTACTACTACTACTACTACTATTACTATTGTTGTTGTTGTTGTATTATTATCATTTATAATTTATACAATTAACTTCCATGTGGTTCGACCTCGGTCTTGCCAGGATATTTATTACTTCGACACTTCTACAATTAGGAGAAGACATCAATCTTTTGGTCGTGTTAACTTTTTTACGCCGTTGTCAGGGAGGTAAGTTCTTGTACAAATTATAATTTTTATTTTATTTTCTCTTTTCACTTTTCTTATATATAACTTTGTTTCTTTTCTCTTTTCTTCTTCTTTTGTTTTCTTCTTCCTTTTATTCTATTTCTACACGTGCATGAGAGTGTAGTCACGTACATTAAGTGATAGACTTTGTAGGGTATCCTCATCATTTTCAGAAAATATGGTCGAAGAAGATAATTAATTACTTCATAATGAGAATAACCATGTTAGAACACTTAAAGGCCATATGAATCCCACAAGAACAAGTGCACCATTATGCATATTGTTTCCTCCTGATGCATCTCACTTTAATTTTAAGCCAGATATTATTCAACTTTTACCTTCCTTTAATGGCTTAAATTTAGAAAATTCATACTTGCATTTAAGGGAATTTAAGGAGGTCTATAACACCTATAATGACTCAAATTATAGCATGAACACCATCAGATTAAAGCTTTTTCCTTTTTCATTAAGAGATAAAGCTAAAACATGGCTACAAAATTTAAGATTAGGATCCATTTGTGCGTGGGATGAAATG
>NW_011505175.1:3904-4069 GCF_000495115.2 Populus euphratica
CTTTCACTCAAAAATCAGGAGAAACATTTTACCAATGTTAGGATACGTATTGAGACTTGCTAAATACTTGCCCTCATCATGGTTTTGAAACATGGAGATTGGTTTCACATTTTTATGAATGGTTAACACCTAGAGATAGGTAAATGGTTGAATTGAAGTACAATG
>NW_011505154.1:0-4102 GCF_000495115.2 Populus euphratica
TATAAAGAGTTTATATATAGGTTAAGTTAAAAATAATATTCTACTCTTAGTAAATAAAACAAGATAAATGTATTCTTTAACATTTCCTCTTAAATTCATGATATAACAACCATAAACATTGAAAGTTTGCCAACTAGAAATAAAATGCGACTTGATAAAAAAATATGCAATCTGTAAGAAAAAAAAAACAAAAGACAAAATAATTGTGTAATATTTGAAATAATGATTAGTAAGATGACAGTCAATCTTAATGTGCTTAATTTGTTTATGAAAATTGAGTTATGATAAATTTAAATAGAACTCTAGTTGTCACAATACATAGAAGTAGGATGAGAATACATAGGAGTAGGATGAGAGAGTCAAATTTTCATATATATAAGTAGCCAACGTAATCAAATAATCCATTTAGTAGTAGATATCATAACATGATATTCTACTTCGGTTGAGAATTGATAAATAATGGATTGTTTCTCACTCTTCTAAAAAATAAGAGAATCACCTAAAAGGTATAGAAACTAGTAACCAATTTGTGATATAAGGGATTATTGTCATGATTAGTATTAGAGTATGCACAAAACTCTAAAAAAAAAGTGGATGAAAATAAAAAACTCTGAAAGACTGTACTTCGAAGATATCACAAAATACAAAAAATAATCATCTAGTGAACAATAGTAGGAGAAGCAACAAATTGACTAACAATATAAACAATATATGTAATATATGGATGAGTAATGATGAGGTATACCAAGCTCCCAATAATGGTATGATATAAAATAGGATCTATCAATAGTAAATCATCATAAAAAGAATACCTTGCGTTAACTTTAATGAGAGTGTATATGGTCTTGTTATTAGTAAGTCTAGCCCGCTAAAAAATATCTTCAACATATTTTGACTAAGAAAAAAGATAACAAAGAAAGTAACCTCTAGGTGGTTAAACTACTTAATATCCATGAAATATATATATATATAAAAAACCTAAATTCTTCATTTTAAATTGTCTAACCAATTCTATTTTTAAAACTGAGATATCATCAATGTCATCACTAGTAATAATCATGTCATCAACATATAAGGATAAAATGATACAACCTGCATCAGTGCATTTAATAAAAAAAATAAAGTTATGACTACTAAAAACAAATCCAAGAGATAAGATCACAATTGAGTGCATTAGTACTTGTTTGAGACCATACAACACTTTCTTGAGCTTACATACATACTTAATGTGAAGAGGCGTTATATAAACTTTTTCTTGAAGATTTCCATTCAAGAAGACATTTTTAACATTAAATTGTGAGATATATCATTGATGAACTGAAGCTATAATAATAAGAGCATGAATAATAGTTATTTTTACAACAAGGGAAAATGCCTTCTTATAATCCATACCATATTGTTGAAAATATCCCTTTATAACCAACCTAGCATTGTATCGCTCAATAGACCCATCAGAATTAGTCTTGATCTTGTACACCAAACGACAATCAACAATACTCTTACTAGGAGATAAAGAAAGCAAATCCTAAGTATATGTCTTACACAAAGTAGAAAGTTCTTTTTTCATAGCTTGCTGTCAAAGAGAATCAATAATTGTCTCTTTATAGAAAAAGGGTTTAGAGAGACATTGAATAAAAGCTAAAAAGGAAATAAAAGATGAAGAATAATAAGAATAAGTAAAATTTGATAATTTTATAGACTTATAAATGCATGTGGTTTGATGTAAAGGTGAATCCATAATTTCAGAAGAAGCTCGAGGGGTTGTAGATAAGAATAGAACTTCAAGCGTACCATAGAGTAAAATGTCAGTATCTGCAGAATGATGAGTACAAATTGATGAAACATGAGAAATGGTATCTAAGGTACCAGGAACCTAAAATGATAATCTATCAAAATCCTCAGAAAATAGATTTATATGAATAATATTAGGTCTATTCAAGTTATAAGTAGTGGATGAAATAGAAAAAGAAAAGTATATACCTAAGAAAAACAATATGACGAAATACATAAAGTTTCTGAGTTATTGGATCAAAACAATGATATCCTTTTTTATCTTTATCATAACCAAGAAAGACACAAATAACAAATTGAAAAGAAAACTTATTGCATTCTGCATGAGACAAAGAATGAAACAAGTACAACCAAAAACTCTAAAAGAAGAATAATAAAAAACATACCCATATAATTTTTCAAAAAAAAAGAAAAACCTAAATTATAAAAAGATATGATTTTATTAATAAAACTTACAATAGTATGGATAACTTCTCCCTAAAACTTATTGGGAATAAAAGTAGACAACAAGAAAAAACGAGTTGTTTCAATCATGTGCCTATATTTTATTTCAACAGCGCCCTTTTGCTTAGGAGTATCTATACATGAAGTTTGATGAATGGTTTCGTCTAAGATAAACAACTAATAAAATTTATTAAAATTGTATTCTCACCCAAATCATACATAAATCATTTGATTATAACAGAATGTTGAGTTTTCATATGAGCTCGGAAGGCTGTATATATCTCATAAAATTCAAAATGTTGTTTCATTAAATAAACCTAATAATAACAAGTATGATTATCAATAAATAAAACATAATATCGAGACCCTTCTTTTATGGCAATAGCAAAAGGTCCCTATATATCAGAATGAATCAAATCAAAAGGTAAAAAAAAAAAATAGAAATACTTCGATTAAAAGGTAAAGTGGAAAATTTTACTAGTTTATATCCACTACAATCATAAATATCACAAGTGTTCAAATCTCTTAAAGATTCTATGGATGCTAAAAATTTTAAATGAGAAGACTAAACATTACCTAGACGAGAATGTCTTAAATAAAAATTAGAAGATGAACTCAAATGAAAAGAAGACAAATCAATAGTAATAGCAATAGTGGTGGCAACATACACTTTTAACTTATCTAAAATATATAAATATATAGTTCATTCTCCCTATGACTTGTTCCAATCAGCTTCTAAAACTACAGATTCTGGACTGCAAATCCTATACACAATAAAATGAATCAGAAAACACGATTAACTAATCACCAGAGTCCATAATTGACCAACATAAGCAAGATTCAATATATTTTTTTTGAATAAGATAAACACTAGAGAGAGACAAGTAAAGTGTGACAATAGAACCAACACCTGTTAAAGGTATATAAGTATCATCAACATTCATAACTAGAATAAAATGTGAAGAGGATATAGAGGTAAAAGATGAAGAATCTAGAGACATATGATATAAAGTTTAAGAATCCAAGACCCATTTAAAATGTGACATACTCGAGGAAAAATAGTTTTTGACAATCTCATAAGCGGCTTCAAGAAATTCCAAGGCAACTAACTTGTAAAAAAAAGAAACGGACATTGCTTGTGGCTGTAAGGAAAGAAACTTCTAAAATTGCTCGGCCATAGTACTAAGATTGGTGATAAAGCCTGATGAAGATATTGTTGCAGTATTATAGTATGATGATTTATAATCCTGAGATGGTCTATGAGCATCAGATTGTGATTGACTACCAAGCTTTCAAGATTGATTATGTTATTTCAATTTGAAACACTGAACCTTCTAATGATTTTTTTTTATAGAAATTGCACTCATCGAAGCCAACGTTTGTGTAAAGCTCATTCTAAAGAGTAGAGAATGGCTTAAAAGGTATTGCTAGTATAGAAGGATTCAAAGTAGAAAGAATTCCCTTTTTAGACTAAGATTAAAGACGTATTTCTTTAACCAATAACTCACTAGAAATAGATTCAACATAAAACAGTGGAGAATAATGCAGAATTGAACCTCTAAGTCCTTCAAAACATTTATACAATGCTGTTAAAAACTATATCAATCGTTTCTACTTTTTACACTCAATATAGACACCACATACCTTTAGTTTTACCAATTGATCCTAGAGATCTATTATAACAAAATAAAACTCTTGAATATTGACATTCTTCAGATAAAGAGATCGTATATCATTCTTTAATTGATACTGTTTTGTAAAATTTAATTGCATGAATAACCTTTATAGATGATTTCAAATCTTTTTTGTTATCTCATACTTTGCAAACTGCATATAATTCTATTGGATTAACAATTTAATTAATATA
>NW_011505100.1:0-4254 GCF_000495115.2 Populus euphratica
GCTCAGATAGTCAAAGGACAAGGCTAGTGGGCACATTAGCTGCCTCAGCAAAAAAAAAAAAAAAGGAGAAAAAACCTACATAGGATTCCCTAGTTTCTTTCATGTGGTTGAAGACTTTTGTTTAGAAATGAAAAAGGTAGGAAGAGGGTAGATATTGTGGATTTGGTGGGAGTTGAATCATGCAAGTAGTGGGTTTTTTATTAAATTTTTTTTTTATCAAGGTCCTCCACTGATATCTATATTTTTTATTTTTACATACATATATGCTTGATTCCCTGGTGGATCTTGCAAGGTTTCCCCACTTATTTTGTTCCAATTCCCACTCATGTTATGTGCATTGTTTTTTAAATGAGAGGCAGTCAATGGGCAGGAGAAGGATTTGTATTTAATAGGGCATGGTTGACCCCCTTCATGTCCAAAATAGTTATGGTGCTCGCGATGGTGGATGAGGGGAAGTTTTGGCCTTTTGGGTGGAGGTGTTATCCTCTTCATGTTAGTTTATCCCACTTGGCAGGCAGTGTTTTCTCCTATTGAATTTGTGGCAATAAATATGCCTGGATTTGGGTGTTGTGGAGAATCCGTCAAATTTATGGTACATGGTATGGATGACTTTTGAGAGTTCATGCAAGTGACCCACCTAAATTAATGAAAGTTTTGCAAAGTCAAAAGTTGCTTGCTGGGGGTGATGATAATAATTGTTCCCCACCATTAGTGGTTTTTCAACTAGATTGTTCTGCATTGCGCTGGATTCGTATCTCTGACAAATTAGATGCTAAATCTATGGTATTGTTACCGAAACAAGTATAGAATGAACAAATTAGTTGAGTGTATGCAGTTATTTCTTGGGCGAGAGTTTATAAATAAAAGGGTGAAGAGTGAAATGATAATTTCCTTTATTTCAAGCTATATTTTACTGTGTGTTGGTTACACTTGCACGAGGACAATACTTTTTCTAAATTTAAAAAAAAATATTAAGAATATAGGGATGTTTTTTATAATATTATTAAACTTAATCAAGTGATTTAAACTTAAAATTTATTAATCTAATTTTTTATTTATCTTGAATTTTAAATTAAATTATATAGAAATTTATTTAAAGTGAGTTATTTAATTTAATGGATTCAAAAATAATTTAAATAACTGATAATATTTTTTTAAAAATATTAAGTTGATACTAGATTAGATTGATCTTGGTCATCCCGTAACCTGGGTCATAGAATCCAATAAATTTAGTAACTTTACTGTTTTTATAAATTATTTTTATTTGATTTATGATAAAATTAGATATTTACAATATTAAGCACCTAAAAATATATTTATTTGGGATTGTAATAACCCTATCAAAAAGTTTTAAAAAATAGATTATTAATTTCATTTCTTAACCAGTCCAGTATTGATGAAGAGCGAAATTAAAAAAAAAAATAACTAGAAAAATTAAAGAACTAAAAACTAAAACTCAAACATATCAAGTTTGATGAGTAAATTTACTATATTTGAGAATCGAGTAACCCAAGTCAACACATTGAATCCATAAACCGAATAATGAACTTCATTGTGATTAATAATTTATTTTTTTAAAACTATTTTTTATTTAACTACATGATAACAAAAATTGACAGTTGCAAAATCAAACGTCAAACTAATACCGAGATTTTCTTTTAAAATCGTGATAATTTCATAAAAAATATAACAAAACTATATTATCAATCAATTTAATATTAAATGATAAAATAAAAAAAAAATCTAACTCATTAAACCCACCAACAGCTCATAGAATTTTTAAAATTTAATGATATGTTTTTTTTTTCAAAATTATTTTTTCTAACTATTTGATAAAAATAAAAATAAATGATCATTTCAATTAGATAAAAAAAACATTGATAAACCTAAGAATAAGAATAATCAAGTGTTTATCTTGTTAAATTCATAAACTAAGTAATTGAATATCCAAAATTTAATAACCTGGTTTTTTATGAAATGAATTTTTATTTAGCTATTTAAAAAAATGAATTGTAATGTGATACCAAAATACTTTTCTGTACTAACCTAATATTATAAATTTTTTTTAATATTATTATAACTATATAAAAAATAAATTAAAATAAATTATTAGTTTAAAATCCCTGTATAAAAGCAGTAATTACAGTAGAAACTTGTTATCTCTGTTCGTGCCAACTTCTCTCCTCTGTCACCTCAATCTATAAAAAATCTCCAGCTCCATCCCCATCCGAAATCCCACTCGGGCTTTTCCATCAGCACACAAAAAGTCCAAGAAAATTTCCACGGCCACCATTGTTACATATCATCAAAGGATGAAATCACTGGTGGGCCAGCAGATTGAGAATCACCAGGCGAATTGACTTCTCTCGTACTGTTTATCTACTTCATGACTCTTATCTACTTCGTTTTTTGCTATTCTCAGTGCCCCTGCTCACTGGTGTGTTAATGGTTATTTTTATAGTATTTTTTTATTTATAAATATATTAAAATAATATTTTTTATTTTAAAAAATTATTTTTGATTTGGGGATATGAAAATCTAAAATATATCAATTTAAATTAAAAAATATAATTTCTTTTAAAAATACTTAACAAAAATCAAACAGCTAAATAAGCATGATAATGTGGTGGAAATCGGAGTGGTTTGGTTTATTATATTTGTTTTTGTTTTTGTTTATACAGGATGTGTTTTGAAAAAAGAAAAAGCTTTTAAATATTTATCTCAGATACAATAACAGTTTTCTAAATTAATATATATATTTTATTTATTTTCACGCTAACTTCCAAGGATATGAAATAATATTCGTCTTTGAATATCAAGTTACAAATATAATATACAAAAACTTAATTATAAAATAAAAAAATTACCGAACCATAAAATACTGAACGCAATTCATGCTGTTAATTTAATTAAAGATATAAAAATAGAATTAAGTCATCAACCTTTTTCTCTTCCACGCTGAAATTAAAATGGTCACTATCCTCAATCAAGAAATTCTTGCAGAGTGGTCAAATCATCAATTAAGAAATGGCACTTTCTTGTTACAGTGCTCGAACAACAGAGCAGCAAGCCAAAACAAGATAAGATCAACGTCTAACCACTGACTTTTACTGCGTGAGCTTTCAGATCTGATTCGAGCAGTAGTTTAAAGGCTTCAGGCTTGCAGCTCCCGTGGTGGTCCAGTGTCGTTGGACTGCACCCGACCACAAAGATCCTGTAGGCTTTAGATGACATGCCTCAACCTGCGCCCTTCAATCCACCTCTGAAAACTTATCCTTTCTTCATCCTCTACTCGTTCGAGCCAGCAGATAATTGTCTAGAGGATGAGGCATGGCAGTGCCGCCGTGGTAGCATTCTGTTGCGGCCGGGCTCCATTGGAGTGGTGCCTGTTCGGCAGTGTGGTGAAAACTGTGATTTATTTTAACCATTGTTTTAAAACCATTTAATTAATGAATACATATCTAGTTTTATATAAATTTAATTGAAAATTCTATTTAAAAATATTAATTATGAAATAAAAAATACATAATTTATAATTTTTGTAAACCATGATCTCAAAAGGATACTGCAACGACAAACGTATACTTATACCAGCTCAAATTTGTCTAACAATATATTTCTCGATTTATTTTTCATATTTCTTCATAAATAAATTACTCTTTATTTTCTCAACAAGGTCAAGTACATATAAAATAGAAGATATTTACGGTATTTTTTTAAAAATTAATAAGTTTATTTTTCAAGTTTTTTTAGTAGTAAATTCATACCTTCTTGCATGCAGGCAACATTCGAGCAATATTTTTAAAAGTTTGATATTTGTGTCTTTTAAAGTTATAATTTGGTTAATATTCTTTTATTTTAACACTAAGATTTACAAAAATGAAAAAATAAATAATATTTTTTCACTTTTACATTCATAATTACATTTGATCAAAACATCAAGGTCGACAAGTAGACTGGGCGGCCTTCGGACATACTTTCAATTTAAAAACTCAAACCCACGTTCGAAGAAAACACAAACAACAATGGCCCAAGAACAATGTGATCAACACTCTTGAAATGACGATTATAACACTTTTGAAATGTGGAATTTGGGCTGGTTCTCCTCCGCCGAGGAGCATTCCACCATTTCTAGATACCATTATCGTTCAGACAAGGAACAAACTTTTTTTAAAAAAATAGAAGTGAAAATGGTCGAGAGAATCATTTTAAAAGATGGCTGGTCAGAAAACAAATCACATTTCAAAAGGCCTG
>NW_011505152.1:0-4108 GCF_000495115.2 Populus euphratica
TTGTTTATATCTACTGAATTTGTTTCTTAAAGTTAATAAAAATATAAATACATATGAAACTAATTGAAAGAAACAAATTATTATGTAAGGTCGAATACATTAGAAAATTATTTAAAAATAAATATTTTTTATAAAATGAAGCTCATTTGTATAAAAAAATCTTCAAAAATTAAATACAAATAAAAAAAAATTTAACAAAAAACTCTATTTAAAAAAGATCTACAAAACTTGTGGTTTAGCTCACAAGACCAAGAGAAAAAAAAACTGAAGATAATCACAAAACCATCCTTTTTTAAAAAAGGAATGTAGAATGATAAATACATAAAAGAAAATGAGAAAAAAAATATTCTGAATCTTATCAAACTTTTAAACTTATAACCTATGTCATTATATTAGAAGTGCTATAAATATATAAGTGAAGCCTAATTCCGGAAAAATTAAATACATAAAGATGAAATTAAAAAAAATCAAACAAAAAATCATAATTAAAAAAATCAGGGTGAAAATAAAAAAAATAAATTAGAGGGAATAAAAAAAACTTTAAACTATAGGGTTAAATTGAAAAGAAAAAACTTTAACAAAAGAAAAAGAAAATCAAAATAGTGAGGGTTAAATTGAAAAAAAAATAAACAAAATAAACTTTAATTGAAGGATAAAATTGAAAACCAATAAAACTTCAATAAAAGCACCAAGAAAAAAAATCTAATAACTAAATTATAATTTAAGAACTAAATTAAAAACATAAATTTTTTTTATAAAAGGAACCATGACTAAAATAAGCAATAAAAAACATAAAGAGTAAAATTAAAAAATCAAAAGAAAAAAAGGATAAATGTGTACTTTCTTTGAAAGAAAGAGAAATGAAAGAAAGAAAGGAATGACTATCGGCAACAAACTGATCATCATTTATCATTATGCACAACACTAACCGGAAAAGGGCATGATGTCGCTTCTAAAAACACAATGAAAGGGTATGTTTGACCATTGAATGAAATCAAATGCACCATCCACATGTTGACTCGTAAGGAGCATATACCAACAGCTTTTCCAGATAAAAAATTATTTTTCTGACTTAAAAATATTATAATGCCCTTCATAAGCTTGGACATGCCAACAAGTTTTTTTTTGCTTTTAAGGGTTTTTTTAAATAATTTCATCATAGATTTTTTTTTTGTTATAATAAGTTTGAATTATGAAACATTTGGTATTTTAATAAATATAAAAAACTATTTCAAATAAGCAACGCATAGGCCAGTTTGTGGAGCACCTCCGTGTTATTCAAGTAGCATATAAGGCATCATCTGGCAGCAAAACACTAGCCTTTTGCGGTGACATTGGAAGTGTCACAAAGCCTTTTTCCATGTGATGTGGCGCACATGACGGTTTAGGAGATGATTTGTCATTGATAACCTCTTCTTTTGTCTTCTCCTTTTTCCCCTCTTCTCCCTTCAAAATTTACACTAAATATTCAGACTTTCAAAATTGTCTTTTCATTTACTGATATTTCAACTTTGGTTCTCATTTTTTTATTTATAATTTTTGTTCTTAACCCTTTTTTTTATTTCAATTTCATCTTTAGATCTATAATTATAATTGTTTTTTTTTCAAATCTGGTTTCTATTCTTTTGATTTTAAACTTTGTTATTTTCTTTAGTGTTTTTTTCAATTAGGTTGTCACAATATTATAATCTAGATAACAAGTTTTATAACAATCCCAATAACTTCATAATCTCAACTTCTTCTTCTTGTTTTTTTTATTTTTATTTTGTAGAATAAGTATTGTAGTATTCCATAGAACAAAATTTTAAACTAATTGGTTCATAGCTAGCATCAATTTCTTTTGAAAATAGATATGTTTAATTAAGCATATAACAAAACTATATATTAGCTTAATAAGGACAACTTCCTTTAATTATATTGTTTATAAAAAATAATTTAACTACTTAAATTCTTAAACACGGAAGTATACATAACAACAAAATATTAATTCTTCCAAATACATAATTAACTTTACAAAAGACTCCTACCTTTATGTCTACTTTGCAAGGCGTGAGGTACCTATAAACATATTCATATGTCATATCGATTTTAAACAGTAAAAAAGTTTTTGAAAGATTATTTCTTGATTAATGAAAATAATATATTGTTAAAAGGGTGAGACAAGATATTATTTATTGGCTAATGAAAATAATATCATGTTAAATAGACAAGTCAAAGATTAATACATGGCCAAGGAAAATAATGCATTGACTAATAGACAAACTGAGAAGATTATTTCCTAGTTAATGGAAATAAAGCCTTAAATAAGGATTGACGAATACATTAACATATTAATGATAAGTTTTTCCATTTAAATCCACATGCGCGTGCCCCCCCCCCCCCCCCCACCCCCACACACACACATATATATATATATATCATTTTTATATATATATTTTTTGTTTTTATCCTTTAAAATTTGGTTCTTTTTTAAATTAAGTTTCATCATTTTCTTATTTTTACTTTTATCAAGTTATTCTGTTTGCATGATCCAGTTTACATGTTTTGACAGCCTTACTCGAGTTTTTAGGTGTTTTATTTTTTTTAGCTTCTTTTTGTTGACTGATTTTTTTTTCTTTACTACATCCTTCTACATTTAGATTGTTAGGGATTTTCTCATCATTATTTTTTTTTAATTTGCTTTTTATAAGATTGACATGATCTTATGATCCAAGTTACGAGTTTTCCTTTCGAGTTTGGGTTGACTCGAGGAGCTTTATTTTTAATTTTTAATTTTTTTTAATTTTATTATTTAACATTAGATTATCTTGGAATTCAACTTTGTATGATTATTGTTATCACCTTTTCTCTTTTAAAATTTATTTCATTTAGTGTTGTTGCTTTTTCAATCATATAATTGAATGAAGTCATCTTATTAGAATGACGAGGGTATATGACTCAAGTCAAAAATTTATTTTTCTTCTTTAAAACGCATTATCAACATCTAAGCATTTTTTTTATGTTAAAAAAATGGCTTAATCCAGAACAAAACACTGAACACTTATCTAGTTTACTACTAAATAAGAATTGAATAGATTGGACATGTGTTATGGATCTAAACACCAAATTAAATATGCATAGGCATGGCCTAATTGATGCAGGTAGTTTTTAGGAAAAAATATTTTTCTTAGTTATTATCATTTCTTATTTAGTTTAGAAAAATATTTTACTTTATGATGTTTTATATTTTTTTTCTTATTAATTTAGAAAATCAAATATTAAGATTGATAATTTTATTTCATTTTCATTTTTAGTTTATGAATCCCTAAAATAACTCAATAATTATTGATTGTGACTTTTTTGTCTGCAAGGTAGACCTAGGACTAGTATAATTATGGTTGTTTAGATTTTTATGTATTAGAATTCTATGTGATAACCTTATTCAATTTCAATTATGTTTTTCTATTTTGTTGCCTTTTTGTTTGTGTTTTCATCTGTATTAGTTGTTATTAGAGTCTAATGAATTTAGTGGTTATTTGCTTGTTGTGTGTTGAAATAACCATGGCTGAAAGAGATAACAGAACGACATATTTAAGTAGAAGGAGATTAGGAGGTTCTTCATCGAGAAATAAATGTTCAAGAATTCATGATAAAGGACATGTAGATACAAATTATAGAAGTAAAAGTAAATTTTTAAGAACAAATGATAAAATATATGCTATAATAGATTGCAAAATTAATATATCAATTGACGACAAAGATGAGGAGTAGGAGATTATAAAAAGAGTGATGATAAGTCTATGGATAGTTTATAGAACCCGTTTCAAAAGCATAAGCACAAGAAGAAACTTCCTGATCATGATAAATACGATGTTATAACTGAAAGTTTTGATAATTTTAGTTTTTTTATGAAGTGGAATCAACCACCAAAATTTAACGAAGATGATAAAGATAATGCTGAATGAGAAAATTTAAATATAAAACTCTTGGTAATTCTTGATTTGTGATGTCTATAAAAAGAGAAACAAAATAAATATGGTTCTATATATGACTGTTAATGAAACATATTGTAAAATATATGCCTCATATTTACTTGATGAGAATTTTAAAATTGACAAGGTCAAAGTTG
>NW_011505171.1:0-4078 GCF_000495115.2 Populus euphratica
GCAGCAGAGATTATGATTTGTCGTGCAGAAGATGTTAGAAATTCCTGTTCCACAGCATGATCAAGAAAAGACAACAACTTATCATGATAACCATTAACATTTAACAAACCTATGGGTTTATGGTGAATGTGCAGTTGAACCCAAGAGAAAATATGAAAGATCTCTTCCAATGTGCCTAGACCACCTGGTAAGGCAATGAAGGCATCAATATGGTTAAACATTGCATTCATTCAAGCCGACATTGTGGAGACCTGTAGTTCCTCTCCAATTGTTTTTCCAATGATGTCCCCTTGTGCCAAAGCTTCAGGGATGACCCCCAAAACTTGACTACCTCCTAAAAATGCAGCTATTGACACACCTCCCATTAACCTAAGACTGCCTCCCCCATACACTAAATGAATCTTTCTCTCCACTAGCATTTGACCAAGATGATTTGTTGATTCTAAAAACTCATTTTCTTTCCCAGGACTAGATCCACCGAAAACACAAATATTTCTTATGTGATGACTTGAGGAACTTGCCATTTCTACACACTTTTGTATTTGTTGAATGTATGGGTTGAGTAGAAATGAAAGGAAGGAAGAGAGGATTTTATAGATGAGAAATTATAAAGGCAACCATACCACCTATTTTATGATCGACTTGTTTTAACTCGCAAGTGCACGAGTGTGCGATGTAGCAATTAACTTGGTAAGATCGAGGTCATATCCACAGAGAGCTAGATCTGGAAATTAAGCTACGTAACAAAAAAAAACTCAAGAGAAATTAAATTAACAATAACTTGGTTGAAAATAATTGATGGATTTGTTTTCAAAGATGAAAAAGTGTAAATAGATTTTAAATGACAAGAAAAGGTAATTCTTGGTCCAAATCAATTTTAATGGTGATGTATTGGTGATTTCTTCAACATATATAAGATAACTCAACCTAATATCAATGATGGTGATATTAGATCGGAAGATATTACAATGAAGTTTAGAAAGATGAAGATTGATTATTGCTTAAGAATGAACAAGTACTTTCATATTAAGTAAGGCATTGAATCAAGCAATCTCTATACCAAAACTAAAATTTATGCATAAAAATTCAAGATTATAACATTACCTAAATGATTTCTAAAATTTCTTTGAAATAATAAATCATTCATGAAGAAAATGAGAAGATAAAAATTAAGATTCATTCATATCCTAAAGAACTCACCTCAATCACTATCATCCTTGATTTGGATCCAAGAAAGAGATTAGCCAACCATGATTATATATAAGAACACTTCAATAAACATGAAATAACTTGAATCAAACTGAAATAATAAGTTTTACAAACGAAAGAACCGAAATCTATAAAGAAGAACACAACAAATTTCAGAAACAATTCAGACACAAATATGACTCTAACTTTGGACAGCAATTTGATCCTCTTAGAAGCCTCTCCTCGAGATGTCTATTAGAGACATATTTATAGGAAATTCTATCACCTTTCCAAATCATTAAAGAATAGCTCATTTGGACACCTGAGTCAAAAGTTATGGGCAAAACACCAAAATGTGTTCTGAAAAATTAAATCAGGACAACTTTGCAACCACTTTGGTGCACGTTTTTCTTCCTCATTTATGAGTTGTCTCTTTCTTCTTTTTGACACAAAATAATGTAAAAATCCCCTCCAGCTTTTCATCCATGTGCTTGCCTTCTTGGATTAATGGATTACCCAAAATAAATCAATTGTAATTTGTTGTGTGGACATGTAAGATCATGGATTGAAATAAATCAATTGTTATTTGTTGTGTGGACATGTAAGATCATGAATTGTGTTTGGGCTGATTTAAAGGTTGATTTGGGGTTGATTTGTGACTGATTTGGGGCTGAATTTAACCATCAAATAAGTATACAAATGTACCTATTATTTGGGCTAAGATTGACATTGAAACCTTGAGTGTTTAATGGTTGAAGTTTGCACACAACATAAGGCAAGTTTGGGCTTGAAATAGATCATATGATATTCTTTTCTAGAATTGGAATAGAATTGATTTTTGGGACAAATTTGGAGCACTTATTTGAACCAAGATTTGCTTCAATCTTTAACTAAATGTCTTTTCAATTCTTTGTTCTAAATTCCGACGTTGAATTTTCTGAATTAATTCATTTAAGCTTCAAAAACCTATCGAAACATTAAAACAAACTTCATTACTAAAAAGCACATCAATTATTATAAAAAAAACCAAATAAAAACAATAAATATATATGTAAAGTAAGAGACTTAATGACACTTTTGATGCACAATCACTATACCAAGCATGTTCTTTATGAAAATGGTTTATAATTCATGAATTGCTTGATGCTTATCTCGACTATGATCAGACTTAAGAGTCAATAGAAGATTATCTAAAGACTCTCTGTGTTTTGAAATAAATCCCACCTTTTGATAATTTTCACAAGTTTTGCGGAATGCATGTGATTCCTTTAATATGGTGGGCCAATAAAATCAACTTTGTAAGATCTCTACAGTCCTCTTTTTTTACGAGAAATGATCCTTACGTGCCTTAGAGTGATAAAATTTAATGAAATTACTTACCTCATTGTCGGAAATGCATTTTTGAAATATCTGATCAGGACAATAATTGAATAAGTAAGGGTCATCCCAATAAAAAATTTGCACGTTGCTCAAAACTTGTCTTTTGTCTTCGATACTCTAGTGAGCTAGCAAAAATTCTAAAGCAAGAAAATTGATATTTTTAGCAAACCAAGACATTGAACTAAGAGAAAGTAAAGATTCATCAGGAAAGTAATCATCGATTGGTTTGATGTCGGGTGTCGAATCTCTTGTCACTTTTGATAAAAGATCCGCATCAACATTTTCGGTGCCTTTTTCATCCTTGATTTCTTCTTAATTGGTCATGGCATGAGAAAATGGAAGTGTTGGGGGGGGGGAATTAGTCTTTTCTTTGCAATGTTCAAATTGAACCCCTTCCTTACGCTTAGAGATTGACTCATCATCTTTCTCACAAGGTTCAAGAATTGGTTTGAGAATAACCTTACCACTACGAAGAGTGATGACTGATTTGACTTGATCCATGTGTTGACTTCCAGCACTACTTGCATTTGCATTGTATTGCCCCTTGGGATTTTGCTGTGGTTGAGATGGAAACTTACCTTTCTCTTGAAAACTAAGAGCAGATATGAATTTTGCAAAGAGCTGATGTGAATTTTGCAAGAGTATCTTGAAAATCTGTTATGATTTGAGTAAGTTGAGTGTTGATTGTCTCTTGCTTTTCAATAAATGTATACAAAGTTTTCTCAAAATTTCTTGTAGGAGGTGGAGCATAATAAGATGCATATCCATGAGAATTTTGGAAATTATGGTGTGCTTGAAACTGTGGTTGTGAAGTTTGTGCATTGTCACTCTTCCAATTAAAATTTGGGTGATTTCTCCAACCAGGGTTGTATGTTTGCGAGTATGGGTTGTGGTTGGGCCTTTGGAAACTGTTTAAAGCATGAGTTTGTTCATAAAGACATTCCTTAAAAAAAAAAAAGCAAGGTTGGGCAAGTATTGGTTGAGTGTTCATTTGTTTCACAGATTTGACACACAATGTTTTCAACAGATTTTAATTGACCACTCTTTTTCAATTCTAGTGCCTCGATTTTTCTAGCTAAAGATGCAAAGTTGGCTTAAAGGTCATGATCTTCCCTAAGGTTGTACATACCTCCACTAAATGTATGAGGTTGAGTTTTACTTGGTGCCTCATAAGTACTCGTGGTGTCCTAATTTTGAGCATTTTCAGCTAACAAGTCTAAGTACTCCATTGCTTCATCAGGTTCTTTATCTTCAAAAGTTCCATTGCACATCAATTGAACCATTTGCCTATCTCTAGGTGTTAACCCTTCATAGAAATGTGAAACCAATCTCCATGTTTCAAAACCATGATCAGGGCAAGTAATAAGCAAGTCTCGATACCTATCCCAACATTGGTAAAATGTTTCTCCTGGTTTTTGAGTGAAAGTGGTGATTTGTCTCTTGAAAGAGTTTATGATTTGTCTTTTGAAAGAGTTTGTTCTGTGAGATGGAAAAAACTTCTTTAAAAATT
>NW_011505158.1:0-4093 GCF_000495115.2 Populus euphratica
TCTTTTCACTTTTCTTGTATATAACTTTGTTTCTTGTCTCTTGTTTCTTCTTCTTTTGTTTTCTTCTTTGTTTTATTTTATTTCTACATGTGCATGAAAGCGTGGTCACGTACATCAAGTGGTAGACTTTGTAGGGTATCCTCATCATTTTTAGAAAATATGGTTGAAGAAGATAATCAATCACTTCATAATGAGAATAACCGTGCTAGAACACTTAGAGACCATATGAATCCCACAAGAACAAGTGCACCATCATGCATAGTTTTTCCTTCCGATGCATCTCATTTTAATTTTAAACCAGACATTATTCAACTTTTACCTTCTTTTCATGGCTTAGATTTAGAAAATCCATACTTGCATTTAAGGGAATTTGAGGAGGTTTGTAACACATATAATGATTCAAATTGTAGCATGAACACCATCAAATTAAAGCTTTTTTCTTTTTCATTAAAAGATAAAGCTAAAACATGGCTACAAAATTTGAGACTAGGATCCATTCGTGCTTGGGATGAAATGCAACAACAGTTTTTAGAAAAGTTTTTCCCATCTCATAGAACAAACTCTTTCAAAAAACAAATCACCGCTTTCACTCAAAAACCAGGAGAAACATTTTACCAATGTTGGGATAGGTATCGAGACTTGCTTAATACTTGTCCTCATCATGATTTTGAAACATGGAGATTGGTTTCACATTTTTATGAAGGGTTAACACCTAGAGATAGGCAAATGGTTGAATTGATGTGCAATGGAACTTTTGAAGATAAAGATCCTGATGAAGCAATGGAGTACTTAGACTTGTTAGCTGAAAATGCTCAAAATTGAGACACTGCGGGTACTTATGAGGCACCGAGTAAAACTCAACCTCATACATCTAGTGGAGGTATGTACAACCTTAGGGAGGATCATGACCTTCAAGCCAAGTTTGCATCTTTAGCTAGAAAAGTCGAGGCACTAGAATTGAAAAAGAGTGGTCAATTAAAATATGTTGAAAACATTGTGTGTCAAATATGTGAAACAAATGAACACTCAACCAATAACTGTCCAACCTTGCCTTCTTTTAAGGAATATCTCCATGAACAAGCCTATGCTTTAAACAGTTTCAAAAGGCCCAATCATAACCCATATTTGTAAACATATAATCCTGGTTGGAGAAATCACCCAAATTTCAGTTGGAAGAGTGACAATGCACAAACTTCACCACCACAGTTTCAAGCACACCATAATTTCCAAAATTTCCATGGATATGCACCTCCTTATGCTCCACCTCCTACAAGAAATTTTGAGGAAACTTTGTATGCATTCATTGAAAAACAAGAGATAATCAACACTCAACTTGCTCAAAGCATAACAGATTTTAAAGATACTCTTGCAAAATTCACATCTGATCTTAGTTTTCAAGAGAAAGGTAAGTTTCCATCTTAACCACAGCAAAATCCCAAGGGGTAATACAATGCAAATGCAAGTAGTCCTGGAAGTCAACACATGGATCAAGTCAAATTAGTCACCACTCTTTGTAATGGTAAGGTTATTCACAAACCAATTCTTGAACCTTGTGAGAAAGATGATGAGTCAATCTCTAAGGGTAAGGAAAGGGTTGAATCTGAACATTGTAAAGAAAAGACTGATTCCCCTCCAGCACTTCCATTTCCTCATGCCATGACCAATCAGGAAGAATTCGAGGATGAAAAAGGCACCGAAAATGTTGATGCGGATCTTTTATCAAAAGTGACAATAGATTCGACACCCGACATCACACCAATCGATGATTACTTTCCTGATGAATCTTTACTTTCTCTTAGTTCAATGTCTTGGTTTGCTAAAAATATCAATTTTCTTGGTTCAGGATTTTTGCCAGCTCACTGGAGTACCGAAGACAAAAGACAATTTTTGAGTAACGTGCAAAATTTTTATTGGGATGACCCTTACTTATTCAATTATTGTCCTAATAAAATATTTAAAAAATGCATTCTCGACAATGAGGTAAGTAATTTCATTAAATTTTGTTACTCTAATGAGGTAAGTAGTTTCATTAAATTTTGTCACTCTAAGGCACGTGGGGATCAATTTTCTTAAAAAAAAAGGACTGTAGAATCTTACAAAGCAGATTTTACTAGCCTACCATATTCAAGGAATCACATGCATCGTATAAAACCTGTGAAAATTGTCAAAAGGTGGGATTTATTTCAAAACATAGAGAGTCTTTAGATAATGTTCTATTGACTCTTAAGTCTCATCATAGTCGAGATAAATATCGTGCAATTCATGACTTATAAATCTATTTTCATAAAGAACATGCTTGACATAGTCTTGGGAATCTGACTTAAAAAAGACCCTGTTTGCCAGTTTTTAAGAAAACTGGATGGGAAGCGTATCCCCGACCCATAGAGGGCGTTTAAGCCATTCTTGGACGTAAAACCAAGGGAAGATGTGAGCCGACGTAAAACCAAGAGAAGATGTGAGCCACAATCACAACTACCTTTACATACACATGCTTTTTCAAAAGTAAATAAATAAATAAATAAATAAATAAATAAATAAAGAGAGAGAGTGTGTGTGTGAGACTCTAGCTGACCTACATATAGGTGGTATGATTTCCTTTCTAATTTCTCATCTATAAAACCCTCTCTTCCTTCCTTTCATTTCTACTCAACCCATATATTCATCAAATACCTAAATGTGTAGAAATGACAAGTTCCTTAGGTCATCATATAAGAAATATTTGTGTTTTCGGTGGATCTAGTCCTGGGAAAGAAAAGGAGTTTTTAGAATCAACAAATCATCTTGGTCAAGTGCTAGTTGAGAGAAAGATTCATTTAGTGTATGGGGGAGGTAGTCTTGGGTTAATGGGAGGTGTGTCAATAGCTGCATTTTTAGGAGGTAGTCAAGTTTTGGGGGTCGTCCCCGAAGCTTTAGCATAAGGGGACATCATGGAAAAACAATTGGAGAGGAACTTCAGGTCTCCACAATGTCGACTCGAATGAATGCAATGTTTAACCATGCTGATGCCTTCATTGCTTTACCAGGTGGTCTAGGCACATTGGAAGAGATCTTTCATATTTCCTCTTGGGCTCAACTGCACATTCACCATAAACCCATAGGTCTATTAAATGTTAATTTATATTCTTTCGTTAAAGGTAACAACTAAGGGGAAGAGATTGTATATAATTAAAAAAAAGAAAAAAAAGAAAAAAAATGATAATAATAAAAATGTAGATAAGTTTGGTTTCGTAGCCTCCCTAACCTAAGCAATTAAGCCCGAAGGGGTGTTTTAACACCTAATACCCTAAAGTCAACTGACTTGGGAGCTATTGGCCCAACGTTTGTTACATGGGTTGAGGAGAAAAGCTTAAGGGAATCAAACATTGCACTATCTACATATCAATATTTGTGACCTGAGTTATTAAGCTCGTAGGGGTGTCTTAACACCTAATGCCCTAAGACCAACTAGTCTGGGAGTCATTAGCTGAACGCTTGTTATATGGGTTAAAGATGCATGGTGTTTTTAAATTATATGTATATATATTTAAAAAAAAGAAAAAAAAAAGAAGAAGACAAAAATAATAATCCCAACCCAAGGAGGTTAACCTTAAACATTAGAACAAAAATTTTGTTTTCTTCCAAGAAAAGACCCATAATTATATGTTGATACATTGAGCACAAAAGAAAGGTTTATGAATATCTTGTTAAGAGGTATTGAGCAGATATATAAATTTAATAAGAGTTTGTTTATCTAGATAGATGAATGGAAATTCAATGATGAATACCTTGCTTTGTGAAATTTGCAAATTGCTTTTCTATTTTAACGCTTTGATTACTAGGGACTAGCAATAAGCTGATTGAGGGGTGTGATTAGTACTTAAAAGTGTATTTTTATCATGGTTTTATATCATCATTTTGCACTTAAAGTATCAATAACTCCTTAACTAAAGCATGTTTTATAATAATATATCTAATAATATAAGATACCTTTAATTTGTGGTAAATGTTCATTTCAAATGCAGGCCTATCACATAAATGAAAGGATTGATTGATGACTTTAAGAACTTAAATTGCAAGGGCAAAAAGATGGCCAAACTTAGAAAAGAGATGTCGG
>NW_011505160.1:0-4093 GCF_000495115.2 Populus euphratica
CGTTAGAAGGTTACACAATGGTTTAGATATTATACTAAAATCTTTGATGAACTTTCTGTAAAAACCAGCATGTCTTAAGAATGATCTAACATCTTTAATAGATTTTCGTGTTGGCAAGTTAGCAATTAACTCAATTTTAGATTTGTCAACCTCAATTCCTTTTGATGAAATAATGTGACCAAGTACAATGCCATTTGTTACCATAAAATGATATTTTTCCCAATTCAGTACAAGATTCTTCTCTTCACACATGTTCAAAACCTTTTCTAAATTAGTTAAACAATTATCAAATGAATCACCAAAAACAGAAAAATCATCCATAAAAATCTCAAGAAAACGTTCAACCATATCATTGAATAAGCTAAGCATGCATCTTTGAAACGTGGCTGGGGCATTACATAGCCCAAAAGGCATTCTTCGATGTACAAAATACCAAATAGACATGTGAAAGTAGTCTTCTCTTGATCTTCCAATGCAATTTCAATTTGGTTGTAACCTGAATAGCCATAGAGAAAACAATAAAATTCATGACCTGCAACTCTTTCTAGGATTTGATCCATGAATGGTAAAGGGAAATGATCTTTTCTAGTCATTGAATTAAGTTTTCTATAGTCAATACACATGCGCCAACCAGTAATAGTCCTAAGTTGGAATTAACTTATTTTTCTCATTTGTTATCATAGTGACTCCAGACTTCTTGGGTACAACTTGGGTAGGACTTACCCATTTGCTGTCAGAAATAGGATAAATGATTCAATTATCTATAAGTTTAATGACTTCATTTTTCACTACTTCTTTCATATTAGGATTAAGCCTTCGTTGTATTTTTCTAGAGGGTTTAACATCTTTCTCCAAATAAATCCTATGTGTGCAAATCAAAGGACTAATTCTTTTTATATCAGCTATGGTCCATCCTAATGCATTTTTGTGCATTTTCAGAGTTTGTAATAACTTACCTTCTTGATGTGCATTAAGTTTTGAAGAGATTATTGCCAAAAAAGTTTTATTTTCTCCTAAAAATGAGTATTTGAGATTGAATGGTAACGGCTTCAAATCAGGTTTTGGTGGTTGAACACTTGAAGGTATGGACTCAATTGATCGTGGTGGCAATTCTTCAAGTTTTGGTCTCCAACTATTTGCCTTTGATTCTTCCTAAAAATAAACCATTTGCACATCGTCAAATTCATCAATCTCAGTTTCACTGGAAGTGGTTTCAAATTGATCATGAACTAATTTTTCATCTCCAGGTTGCTTGCAAATGTTGAAAATATTCATCTCCAATGTCATGTTTTCAAATGATAGCTTCATTAGTCCATTCCTACAATTAATCAATGTATTAGAAGTTGCAAGAAATGGACGTCCTAAAATAACAGGAATTGAATTACATGCTTCAATAGGTTGTGTATCTAAGACAACAAAATCTACAGGGTAAATGAATTTATCAACTTGTACTAACACATCCTCAACTATTTCTCTAGGCACTTTTATAGATCTATCGGAAAGTAAAAGAGTTACAGAAGTGGGTTTTAACTCACCTAGATTAAGACTTTGAAAAACCAAATATAGAAGTAAATTCATACTAGCTCTAAGATCAAGTAAAGCTGTTTCAATTTTATGTTCTCCAATAAAGCAAGAAATTATAAGACAACTAGGGTCTTTATATTTCAAAGCATTATTGTTCTGAAGAATAACACTTATTTGTTCGGCTAAAAATGCTTTCTTTTTCACATTCAGTTTTCTCTTCACAGTGCACAGATCTTTCAAAAATTTAGCATAGAAAGATACATGTTTAATAGCATCCAATAATGGTATATTGATCCTTACTTGTTTGAAAGTTTTAAAGATTTCAGAGTTGTGATTGACTTTTCTTTGTTTGGTCATGGCATGAGGAAATGAAAGTGCTAGCGGGGAATCAATCTTTTCTTTGCAATATTCAGATTCAATCCCTTTCTTACCCTCAGAGATTGACTCATCATCTTTCTCACAAGGTTCAAGAGTGGGTTTTTCAATAACCTTACCACTACACAGAGTAGTGACTAATTTGATTTAATCCATGTGTTGGCTTCTAGAACTACTTGCATTTGCATTGTATTGCCCCCTAGAATTTTGCTGTGGTTGAGATGGAAACTTACCTTTCTCTTGAAAACTGAGAGCAGATATGAACTTTGCAAGAGTATCTTTAAGATCTACCATGGTTTGAGCATTTTGAGTATTGGTTATCTTCTGCTTTTCAATGAATGCATGCAATGTTTTCTCAAGATTTCTTCTAGGAGATGAAGTATAAGGAGGTGCATATCTATGAGAATTTTAGAAAGTGTGGTGTGTTTGAAATGGTGGCTGTGAAGTTTGTGCATTATTGTTACCACTCTTCCAACTGAAATTTGGGTGATTTCTCCAACCAGGGTTGTATGTTTGCGAGTATGGGTTATGATTGGGCCTTTAAAAACTATTTAAAGCATGGGCTTGTTCATGGAGGCATTCCTTGAAAAAAGGCAAAGTTGGACAGTCATTGGTTGCATGTTCATTTGTTTCACAGATTTGACACACAATGTCTTGAATAAATTTTAATTGACCACTCTTTTTACATTCAAGTGCCTAGACTATTCTAGCTAAAGATGCAAATTTAGCTTAGAGGTCATGATTTTCTCTAAGGTTGTACATACCTCAACTAGATGTATAAGGTTGAGTTTTACCCGGTGCCTCATAAGTGCCCGTAGTGTCCTAATTTTGAGCATTTTCAGCTAGCAAATCTAGGTACTCCATTACTTCATTAGGGTCTTTATTTTCAAAAGTTCTATTGCACATCAATTCCACCATTTGTCTATCTTTAGGTGTTAACCCTTCATAAAATTATGAAACCAATCTCTATGTTTCAAAACCATGATGAAGGAAAGTATTAAACAAGTCTCGATACCTATCCCAATATTGGTAAAATGTTTCACCTGGTTTTTGAGTGAAAGTGGTGATTTGTCTTTTGAAAGAGTTTGTTCTGTGAGATGGAAAAAACTTCTTTAAAAATTATTGTTGCATTGCATCTCAAGCACAAATGGATCTTGACCTAAGATTTTATAGCTATGTTTTAGCTTTATCTTTTAATGAAAAAAGAAAAAAAGCTTTAATCTAATGGTATTCATGCTACAATTTAAGTCATTATAGGTGTTACAAACTTCTTCAAATTCTCTCAAATGCAAGCATGGATTTTTAAGATTGAAGCTATGAAAATAAGGTAAAAGTTGAATAATGTCTGGCTTAAAATTGAAATGAGATGCATCATGAGGAAAAACTATGCATGAAGGTGCACTTGTTCTTGTGGCATTTATATGGTCTCTAAGTGTTCTAACATGGTTATTCTCATTATTCTCATTATGAAGTGACTGGTTATCTCCTTCGGCTATATTTTCTGAAAATGATGAGGATACCCTACAAAGTCTACTACTTAATGTATATGACCAAACTCTCATGCACATGTAGGAAGAGAATAAAAGGAAGAATAAAGCAAAAGAAAAGGAAACAAAGTTAGATACACGAAAAGTGAAAAAAAAATATTATAATTTGTACAAGAATTTTCTCCCTGACAACGATGCCAAAAACTTGACACAACTAAAAGATTGATGTCTTCTCCCAAGTACAGGAGTGTTGAAGTAATAAATAACCTGGCAAGACTGGGGTCGAACCACAAGGAGGTTAATTATATAAATTATAGATAACAATAATACAACAACAACAATAACAACAACAACAACAACAACAACAATAATAATAGTAATAGTAATAATAATAATAATAATAATAATAATAATAATAATAATAATAATAATAATGGTAGTAATAGTAATAGTAATAGTAATAGTAGTAGTAGTAATAATAATAATAATAATAAAGAAGTTAATGAGAACTTTGAGATGGAAGATTAATATAAGGATTAAAAAATAATAAAAACAAATGTCAAGGTTAAAGGATCTACTAATGGTAAAGAGGTTCCAATCGGATGATTTGTCATTAATAGCTCATTATAAATTGTTAACATGATCATATTAATTATCTTATTTAAGTAACACCAAACTTTTAAATATTGTCAGGAATTCATGATACT
>NW_011500409.1:0-1204 GCF_000495115.2 Populus euphratica
TAAAAGGATGTCTTTTTCCCATGCCTTCCATATCAACCAACAAATAGTTAAAGAAATACAACTCCATAACTCTCCTTTCATCTTAAAAAGCCTCCAGCCCTGAACGACTTTACTTGTGCTTCATGACACAAGACCTAAGTGACACTCACGGTTTAGTATGTCTACTGCCACATGGTGTTAGACCAGAATCAATGGAACAACAAATAAGTGTCGGATTCAGGGTCTCTCCAGCATGCCATTGGGGTGCCTGCACAGCTGTTTGTGAAGAACAAGCAACTCCTCCTTTTTCTAAAATCTGCACTCTGCTAGTTTTGTAAGATAAGAAGAAAGGGCAAATAAAAAAACAAAAAAAAGGACTGTTTTGGGATAACAGAAGGGTGTTCACCAAACTCTCAAGCTAATCATATCTACAAACCAGGACCAAACAGCCACTCAATATTTCCTTGCAAAGATAGGGTGTTCACCACCTTCGTCTATTTTTTTTTTTTTTAATCATACTTTTCCCCACTGTTAAAGATTATAAATATTAAAAAAATTGTACCCAAGCAGCCACCTGAGTGAAAACAAGACACTCTAGAAGGAACTTTGGAATTCTCAATGTCTCTCAAGGAAATAAGTTTTCTGTTTTTTTATCTTTACCTTTCAACAGCACTTTATAAAGATTATTCGCATCAAAATTCCCAAAATTACATACGAAGATTGCATTCTGGATACCATGATCCAAAGCAAAGTTTTTCCTCCTTAATCCATGAAACATCATGCAAATCACCTAACCTAGAACTGACCTCCTTAAACTAGCCATAAGCTGGAAATATAGACAAACAGTGCAGATTTTTCGCCGTCCCCATATGCCAATTGTACCACATAGAACTTGCAGATGCCATCACTAACAAGAAAATTGGTTCTAAACAATTTGCTGCGAAGTCTGTTTATCTAGGCAATCAATTTTATGGTTTGTTCCAAAATCAGCTTGCGATTGGAAAAGGAGGGATCTTAGGTTTAAATCTACTATTGTAACAAAGAAATCAGTACCAGTAACGGCAGAGCACAGATATGAAAACAAACAACAAACATGACCACCTATTATTTTGAACACAAGATCACATTTCTCAACACAGCAAAATTGTAGTCACCAAGTACCGTATTCTACCTAGTTGATGCTCGCATATCATCACTAGCTCATTAGAAATATTTAAATAATACA
>NW_011500409.1:8760-50995 GCF_000495115.2 Populus euphratica
TTTTTAATTTGTACAATTAACCTCCCTGTGGTTCGACCCCGGTCTTGCCGGGTTATTTATTACTTCGACACTCCTGCACTTGGAAGAAGACATCAATCTTTTAGTCGTGTCACAAAGGAAGCAGTGCCATCATTGAGTTTTAGAGGTGTGCTCGTGGAGAGAGGGCTACACACTTCCTTTGCCCTAAGCATATTGGTGTTGGAGAGCAAATCACGAATATACTTGTGCTGGGAAAGGAAAAGACCACCTGGAGTGGGTATGACTTCCATTCCTAAGAAATAATGCAAGGACCCCATATCCTTCAATGAAAATTTGCAGCCAAGGTGTTTAACAATAGAATTCACAAAGTCTGAATTATTTCCGGTAATCACTAAGTCATCCACATACACCAGAAAATAGCAGATAATTGACTTATGCTGAAAAATGAATAATGAAGAATCTGCCTGGGAGTTCTTAAAACCAAACTGAAGTATGGCATTTTTCAAGGCAGAATACCATGCCCGAGGGGCCTGTTTAAGACCATAAATGGCCTTTCGAAGTCGACAGACATGACCAGGCTTGCTTAAATCTTTAAAACCTGGGGGTTGCAACATATAAACAGTTTCATTGAGTGCCCCATGTAAGAAAGCATTATTAATGTCCAATTGGCATAAGCCCCAACCATTTATCACAGCAATGAAAAGTATGATTCTAATCGTGGCAAGCTTAACTACGGGACTGAATGTCTCTGTATAGTCCACTCCCGGACGTTGATAATACCCTTTAGCCACTAAACGGGCTTTAAATCTATCCACTGTCCCATCAGATTTATGTTTTACTCTAAAAACCCATTTACAACCAACTGGATTGCAGTGCTTTGGAGGAGGTACCAGTTCCTATGTCCCATGCCGCATGAGAGCGGTTAGTTCATGAGACATGGCCTCACGCCAGTGAGGTTCTGAAACTGCTTGACTGACACATGTGGGTTCAATGGTATAGGGCATGGGGTGTTTGGTAGCACTGTTCAGTTGTTTTGGTTTAAAAATTTTATTCATAGACCAAGTGGTCATCTGATGGGGTCGATAGATTGATGGTTGTGAGTGGTGAGAAGTGATTTGCGGTTCAGTTGCAAGTTGAATAGTGGGTCTAGGTCCTAGGGTAGGATTGACACGGTGAATAGAGGGTGGAAGGTCAGCATTTGTGGGTGTGAGGGTGTTACCAGTAGAAGACAAAACCAATTGAGAAGATAAATTAGAGGAACTAAAGACTAGAGGGTTACCTAGAGGTGCAGTGACCATAACAGGAGCATCAACCGAAGACACCGGAGGTGAAGAAGGCAATACAGTAACTGGGACAGAATTAGAAACAGTGGAGATAAGTGAGGTAGTGGGTGAAAGTAAAGAGGAAACAGATTCTGTCAATGGTATTTGATTTTCATCAAATAAAACATGGCGTGAAATGTAAACACGCTGAGTGCGTGGATCAAGACACCGATAGGCATTTTGAGTAAGGGAATAGCCTAAAAAAATACACGATCTGGATTGTGGTTTCATCTTGTGTTTGTTGTATGGTTTAGTGAGAGGGTAACACACACACCCAAATTTTCACAGTTTGAGATAATTGGGTTGTTGACCGAAAAGAGCTTAATATGGGGAAATATTTTGAAGCAATGGTGTTAGTTGACGATTGATAAGGTACGTCGCTGTGTGAAATGCATATGGCCAATATATTAAAGGAAGATTTGCATCATACAGTAATGTGAGACCAGTTTCCACTAGGTGACGATGACGACGCTCGGAAACACCATTTTGTTGTGGTGTGTGTGGAGTGGTAGTGAAATGACTTATGCCATGAAGGGAGAGAAAAGGTTTTAAACTCATATATTCACCCCCATTATCTGAGTATATGGTTTGGATTTTGCTTTGGAACCGGTTTTCCACAAGGTTTTTGAATTGCAAAAAAAATTTTGCAACCCCAGATTTTGTTTCCATAGAATAAAACCACATGTATTTGGTGTAGTGATCAATGAAAATGAGGTAATACCGAGAGCCATCTAAACCAACACAATGAGTAGGACCCCAAACATCAGTATAAATGAGATTAAGAGGTGCAGTGCTGGATAGATTAGTAGATCGAAAAGGTTCTTGATGTGCTTTATTAATAGAACATGAAGGATATAGAGATGACTTTTGAGTGTTTATGAATGGAAGTGAAAACTGACGAACAACATTGTGAACAATTTTAGAGGAAGGATGACCAAGCCGTTTGTGCCAGCCGTCAAAAGAGGTTTTTCATGCACATTGGCGACCATGGGGAAAAGAGCTGCCACCAGTGTATTCGGGAAGATGTAAACACCATTTTTACATGCACCTTTTGCCAGGATCACCCCCGAGTTCGTGTCCTTCACAAGAAAATAAGACGGGTGAAATTTAATAAAGACATTATTTTGAGCAGTAAAATGGTGCACAAATATAAGGTTTTTGGAGATATCTGGAACGTAAAGTGTGTCTTTGAGAATGAAATTTTTGTGTTTTGATTTTAAGGTTAAGGATCCTATATGTGAGACAGTCAAACCTGAACCATCACCGAGCACGACTTCATCAGTGCCATCATATTCTGAGTGAATTGATAGGTTGTTGAGATCACCAGTAATATTATAGGATGTAGCAGAGTCCATGAGCCATTTATTATCTATGGCATTAGAGGTAGAAGTGCAGTTTGCGGTGACTGCATGAGAATTCAAGCGGGGGCATGTTTTGGTCGTGTGACCAATTTGATCACAAAATTGGCATTTGGGCTGATACCTTTTTTTTTGTTGCATTTGGCCGGCTGAATGACTTATTATTGTACCGGTTTTCTCTATAGGGACCCTGGTTTCATGAGAAACCATTGGGTTTTTTATTCTTCTGGAAAGAATTTGCAAAAAAGTTCTTGCGATTTGTGTAATTCGCTGATGCCACAAGTTGATGGGTAGTGGATTCTAGCCGCTGAAGGTAGTTGTCATGACCATCTAGCAGATCATGAAGTTCTTCAAAATTCAAGGATTTCTCCCTCGCATGAATCAGTGCAGCAATTTCCCTGAAATCAGAACCCAAACCATGAAGAATATAAAGAGATAGATCATCAGCAGAGATGGGATGGTCGATTAGAGCAATTTCATCAGCCAACGCTTTTCCTAAATCGATTTATTTCCTTTTTGAATCAAGGTAAGGTCCTCCTTGAGTTGCATAGCTCTCAGTCGAGATCGACTAGCATACATGTGATTTAGTTTTTTCCATGCCTCATGAGATGTTTTAGTGGTGGCAATGAGGGGAGTAATTGAGGTGGACGTGGAAGCAAGGATTGCACTGAGAATTAATTTCTCCTTCCGAACCCAATGGGTTCTTTTCAACGCAGATTGGGAAGTGCCATCAAATGAAGGACACACTGAGAGACCAGTGACATAGTCTAGCAGATCATACCCAATTAGAAGAGCTTCAAATTGGGCACGCCATTGTGGAAAGGTGGAGGGAATTAATTTCTCGTTGATTTAAGCTGTAATGTTAAAAGCAATCAATGGATTCTCTATATGGGAGGTGGGTTGGTTGGTCAGATTTTGAGATAGAGACATGTTGGAAGCAAGGATCGTAGTCTCGTTTGAGTTATGGTGCTCTGATACCATAAAGCAAATTATAATAGAGGGAGATATAATAGTGTTCTTCAACAGAAATTTTCCACACTTTTATAAAGCAAATTATAACAGAGGGAGATATAACAGAGTTCTTCAACAGAAATTTTCCACACTTTTATTATTGTTATTGAGCATTAGATTTATACACAATATATGCTAAATGTAAGGAGTTATAGAGGAATTACACTAAGTTAAATATAGAATGATTTGCAATTGTTTAAATGTAAGGAGTTACAGAGGAATTACAATAAGTTAAATATAGAATGATTTGTAATTGTTTTCCTAGAATGTTACTGCATTATCTGTCTGCATTAATATACATGATTCTTGGCTAGGAGCATTATCTATCTGCATTAATATACATGATTCTTGGCTAGGAGTCTGGATGATCCGGTTCTCCATTAGCTGTTGTTTTCCTAGAATATTGTTGCATTATCTATCTGCATTAATATACATGATTCTTGGCTAGGAGTCTGGATGATCCGGTTCTCCATTAGCTGTCCTAATACACCCCCTCAAAATTGAGCTGCTATTAGTAAGAGCAATTTTGCTTCTCAAATGCTCTGTGCGTTGCTTGGAGAGAGGTTTCGTCAGCAAATCAGCAAGTTGATCTTGAGTGTGGACATGTCAAACGTGAATAGCCCCGCGCTAAACCAAATCGCGAACAAAGTGAAGATCAATTTGGATATGTTTCATCCGGGAGTGATGTACCGGATTGTGACTAAGATGTGTGGCTTCAAGATTGTCGCATAGTAGTGATGGAGTGGTGTTGAGTTTGAATCCAAGTTCATGCAGGAGAGAGTGTATCCAAACAGTTTCTGAAGCTGCATTTGCAAGAGCCCTGTATTCGGCTTCTGTTGAAGATTGAGCTACAGCACGTTGTTTCTTCGAACTCCATGAGACAGGATTAGAGCCAAGAAAGATAATATATGCGGACGTGGATGTGCGATCGTCAAGGTTGCCTGCCCAATCTGCATCGGAAAAAGTGGTAAGGAATGGATAGGTATGACTAATTAGTTGAATACCATGAAAGATAGTTTGCTTCAAGTAGCGTAGGAGTCGCTTGGTTGCTGCCTAGTGAGTCTGAGTAGGCTTGTGCATGAATTGAGACAACTTGTTTACAGCAAATGAGATATCCGGTCTGGTGAGAGATAAGTGCTGGAGGCTGCCAATTATTCTTCTATATTCGGTGCTGTCAAAGTGATTAGTACTTAAAAGTACATTTTTCAAAATATATTGTTTTTATGCAAATTATTCAATCTCAATAAAAATTAACTAAATATTCTTACGATAACTTAAAAAAAATATAAAAAAAATTGTAATTAATCATAAATTAATTTTGAATAAAATTTTGAATAAATTATGATTATGTTTGATGGTCTTTTAAGATTTGGTTAAAATCATCTCGTCAAGATTTTTCTATAAATACTTGATGTGATAAAAACAGAGTTCTAATATGTCATTGATGACCCTTTTTTTTTAATTATTGAATTTTAAATCTTATTTTTTAGCCATTAGATTTTTATAAAAATCTAGGTATATAATTTTTGAAACATCTGTTATTCTTAACTGCTATTCTCTACACTTTTTTAACATACGGTACTTTTCCAAAACTTTAATGAGAGAGGATATTTAGAAATGTAGTAGCGGTTGCTTTTTAAAGTGTTTTTTTTTTAATATATTAAAATAATTTTTTTTACTTTATAATTTTTTTATATTTGTTTTATTAAAAGTATTTTATAAAAAATATCATTACTTATCAAGTAGGATAAAATTTATAAAATATTTAGGTAAAACAAATATCCTTAAGTAAATAGTTTTTCATGTTTGAGGTATTCTTTGATAAAAAAAAATTTGAAATGTAAAAAATAATATTTAAACTATAGAAAATTTTTTAGTATTGTCATTAAACTTAGTATATTAATTCAAATTTGTAAATTTTTAACCTAACTTTTTATTTAGTCTAGATTTTAAATTAAATCTTGTAAGAGTTGCCTTAATATAACATTGTCAATTGCATGGTTTTAAGCTCAAAGGGAAGAAAAAACAAAAAGTAAGATGTGTTCACCCTAGTCATCTCGCAATCTTATTTGTAAACTTTATGGGGCTAAATCAATTTTTTAATTTATTATATAATAAAAAATATAAAAATTAATTTTATAATTAACCTTGTGTTAAATCATAAAATTTAATTAAAAAACTCAATATTCAAAAATAAAATTAAAAAAAAATATAAGATCAACAAAAAGGAAACCAACTGCGTTGGATTAGGCCTATCATAAAACAACAGATGCATGGGGCTCAAAACAAGCCCACATGCTTGGTGTAGTATTTTTTTTCCCTTTTTATAAGGTCTAATACCCGTTTTTTTTAAAAAAAATAACACATCTAGCAGAAATTGAACCCATGAATTTTATGCATCGACTCACTCACTAACTTAGTTAAAGAAACAATATGTTACGATGAGTCTTCTAGTTTTAAAACCAGTTTTATGTAACATATGATTTTTAACCCTAAAATGAATTCAATACTGCTTTGATGAATTTTTCATCAAGATGACATAATACTTTGATTAAACTTTTTTTAATAGCTAGGTCAAAGAGTCTTCTAGTTTTAGATATTGACATTGACTTAACATAATTTTTTACTTCAAAACGAGTTTAGAAGTGTGTCAACTAGTTTTTACCAAGTTATCATCAAGTTTAGTTCAAGATTTCTTAAACTTTAGGTGAATGAGAGTCTATTAGTTGTAGAGACTAACGTAAACCTAAAACGATGGTTTTTAACACTAAAATGAGCTCAAAAATGTATCAACAAGTTTTTGTCGAGTTATGTTTAAGCTTTTTAAATAGCTAGGTGAATGAGTATCCTGGTTTTGGAGATTGATGTAGACCTAACAAGATATTTTTAACTTTAAAATGACTTCAAAAATGCATCACTGAACTTTCATTATTTTTTTATTAAGTTGGCAATGTTTTGGTTTAAGCTTGGTTTGTAACGACTAGGTTGACAAATCTTCTAGTTTTAGATATTGACGTAGACTTAACATGATTTTTTAACTAAAAATAAAAAGAAAGTTAAAAAAAAAATTAAATTATAAGACTCTTGATTCAGGGTCCAACGCTGACTTGGACTAACATCAACCAATAATTATAAGACTCTTGAATTTGTGGTTGTTGTTGTTAGTAATGGAATATACAGGAAAGACTTAAGAATTAAGAGTAGGGATTATAGAATTAAAAATGAGATTTTAAAGAATGTTTGGAGGGATTTAAAATTAAATCATCAATTACAAGTTTTTTTTATGATGAAGTGATTGTTAAGTTTGTTGTTGGTGATGTAAGGAGATAATTGAGCGATAATGGTAATGTTTGGATAGTGGATTGGTGGTTTTCTAGCTAGGCATTAGTTTTGTTGGTTGGCGAATAATAAAAGGGTTGTTATGGTTAGGTATAGTAATGATTGAAAAGGAAAAGAGGTTAAATCAATTTAAATTGTATCAAAGAATTCATTAAAAGTTCCAGTGAAGTTAATTACAAGATTAAGAACAAATAAGCTAAAAGATATATTCAATGACTTTATTCAGAATATTTGGACCAATGTGAATTTCAAAGAAGCTATAAATTCAACAAGTGATTATTAGACCTTAGTTAATCTAACTTAAATGCAAGAGAGGACATGAGCTTAATTATTTCATAATGATGGGCTAATTAATTTCGGCATTAGAGGTGGCTTTGGGCTTATTTTTCTTAATACCCAAGTTTACTCTAACAAATATAATTTTTTATTTAAAACATTATATTAGACTAAAATTTTATCAAGAGTTTTTAAAGGTCTTGTTCTATATTGGGTTAAAATTTTAGGCTAATCGAATATTAAAAAAGCTTTGCGATAAGATTCATAAGCTATTGTGCATGAATTGTATTAGTTTTCTAATTGATTTAAGATTCTTTTTTTATATTTTATTTAAAACTCTTTTATTATTTTCTAGTATTATTAAGGATGTTTTTATTATTATAAATAGGATTAATTAACTTGTATTTAGGTTTTTTTTCCGGACATGCTTAGATTTCAACGATTATTATTGTATGAGTGAGATTTCGCTCATGTTTTTTGGTTTCTCATTGAACTACTCTAACTTATAAAAGAATTAATCAAGTTTCATGGTATCTTCTATACTTTTTGATGCCTTGATTCAAGTTATTGTTATGTCAAGCTCAATCACAAACTTGAATTTAGTTTTCTGGCAAATGGTTGATTTAACTACAGGTTTTTAGATATTTATATCCATGGGGTTCATATCAATTGATATAAAAATAAGGCTCTAAATGAGGTTATATCCTACTTATCTTTAAGTTTTTGCATGCTATATTGTTGTCGAGTTCTTTATTTTCTCTAAAAATTAGTTATGGCTTCAAGTTAAAAAAAAAAATATTTATGATACTGATTAAATAAAGTCTTATAAAAAAGAATAAAGAAAAATCACAAGAAAAGAAATTTCTAGGGTTTGTCATAAATCTTGATTCAAGAAACATAGAATTGACCCACTTGTTTTAAATCTAAAAAAAAAAATATTGATTCTTTGGGCTTCTTGAGATAAATCTTGATTTAAGATATTTTAGGTTTACTTGGTTGATTTTTTTAAAATTACAAAAAAAAATTAGGTAGTTATTGTATCATTGCAGCATTATATATAGTACTTGTGTTATTTTGAGCAGTTTAAATCTTATTTCATTAGTTTCTTAATTCTCATAGTTTTTTTTCATGTCTCCATATCATTCATATTTCATATGAATTTATACCAACACTTGCAATCTTATATTCATGGTTTTGTATTGATAGTTTTCAGTTTTCATTATTTTTTAAGTCTTTACATTATTTTATTGTGTTATTAAGATATTAGTCTTTACTATTATTTGGTAGGATCAACTTGTTTTAGAAATGAGAATGAATGAAGAGAAACCTTTAGAGACATGAGATGAGATGAAAGTAGCTATGAGAAAAAAAGAATATTTCCTAAGTATTATTATAGAGAACTATATCAATGATTATAATTTTTAGTTGAAGGTTCTACGAGTATAGAGGTTGCCACAAGGAAATAAAGATTGCTATGATTAGAGGTAATATTATGGAGGATAAAAAAGTTATAATAGCAAGGTTCTTGAATGGATTAAATAAATAGATAGCTAATGTGGTTGAGTTGCAACCTGTATTAAGCTTGAATATCTAGTTCATATAGTTGCCAAAATAGAAAGGTAGTTGAAGAGGAAGGGCAATACACGTTAAAAAGGTAATTCAAGTTCCTTTCTAGCCTAGAGACCAAATTATAAGGGAGAGAGGTTGTCATATCAAAGCAAAATACTATGGGTAACAAATTTAAATAATTTAAAGTTTACATGAAAGATTCGACTACTGAAGAAAAAGGTAAAGTTGAGATCACATCCAATTTTAACTATGATATTTATTGTTTTAAGTGTTTGGATGAGTGGATATATAGCTTCACAATGTATAAAAAAAGAACTATGTTATGAAGGAGCATGAAGAGATTGATTTTGAAAGTGACAAATCTAAAAATGATAAGATGCTAGTACATAAGAACTGTAGTAATGTTGAATATCTAATTAATAGGGAGGTTTTGGTGATTAAGAGATCACTTAATGTTCAAATTAAGAAATATGTTGTAGAGCAAAAAAATGAAGAACATATTTCAATCTAGATGCCAAATAAATAATAACTAATTTTTATAATTATTGATATTGAAAGTTGTGTTAATGTCACTAGTATTATACTTGTTATAAAATTGAATCTAAACATTATTAAACATGAAAGGCCTTATAGAATTTAATGGTTGAATGATTATGAAGAAGTAAGGATTACTAAACAGATTTAAGTTTTTTTTTATATAAAAAATATAAGGATAAATTTTTATGTGATATTGTGTCTATGCATGATACTCATTTATGGTTGGGGAAACCTTAATAATTTGATATAAAAGTCAAGCATAATGGGTTTAAGAATGTGTATTTTCTTAAAAAGGATGAGAAGATATTCATCCTTGTACCATTGTCTCCTAGATAAATGTATCAATACTAATTAAAATTGAAAAGAGAAAGTAAAGTCGAAGAAAAAGATCAACTATGTAAGGACATGGAAAAAAATGAAAATAAAGTGAGCTAAGAGAGAAGAATATTAGATTTGACCAAAATAGGAATCAATAGGGATTCTGTAAAGAGAAAAAAGAAGAAAATATGAGAGAAGAAAGGAAGGGTAAGAAAAGAAGAAAACATGGGAAAGATAAAATGAAATAAAAATTTTTATGTAAAAAGGAGTGAGATTAAAAATGTTTATTTTTATGACATGTTTATGATCTTACTTGTGTATAAAAAGATATATTTTAACACTAATGATCTTAATAATTGTAATCCTAGTGTTTTTCTTTCTTTATTACAAGATTTTAAAGATATCTTTTCTAAAAAGGTTCGTAATGAGTTGCCATCTATAAGGAAAATTGAACATCAAATTGATTTTATAGTTGTAACATCTATACCTAATCAGCCAATCTATAAAAGTAATCCTAATGAGATAAAGAAACTTCAAAAGAAAGTGGAAGAATTGATAACAAAAAAGTACGTAAGAGAAAACACAAGTTTACGTGTAGTTCTAGTGTTGTTAGTGTCGAAAAAGGATGAGACTTGAAAGACATGTATTAAATGTCATGTCATCAATAATATTACAAAAAAAAAATCCATAGTTTATTTTAATGAAAAGTTCAATAGTGCAACACTGAATTATAATAATTATAATAAAAGAACTTTACACTTTGATAAAAAATTTAAAAACTTGACAACATTACTTATGGCCTAAGAAGTTCATGATCCATGTCAAATCTCGATGAATGTCAACTGAGACTAAATAACTATCATGAAAAATTATAGTTTGCATCTAATAATTAGAGGAAATTAGGAATCCTAAAATATGCATTAGTTATAAAGATTTACGTAAAACATTAGTTATACTTAAGAGAAGAACAACTTATCCTTACAACATCTTTTTTATGAAACGTTGTTTTTATTATGTCTTTTCTCTAGATTTATCTTCTTGATTGCTCTTAATTATTCTAATTATATTTAGCTTATTTTTAATTTTAATTCCTACTTGTTTAATGAAAAATTTAATATCAATCCCTAAAAATAGAAGATTTGTCAGTTTGATTATTTGTTAAAGCTAAAGTTTGACATTGATTCTTTTTAAAAAAAACATGTTATTTTAGTTATTTATGAAAAAAATTATTGTTGGACTAAAAAAAAGACTTGTTTTTTTTTATATGTTAATATCAATCCTTTATAAAGACAATACATGTCAATTAAGTCATTTTTAAAATAAACATTGACCCATGAAGACAATATAAATAGTGTTTTCACAACCTAGATTATAATTAATTAAAAGTTTGTGTGAATAAATTGAAGTGCTTTTATCATTCCTTAAAGTCACCAGAATATTTTTTTTATAAGGAAGCGAAGCCTATTTTTTCACAATCAAGGCATGTTTTTTTGCTAAAAAAATTATTATTATTATTATTACTATTATTTTTCCATGGAGAAACAACCTGCTTGCTCAAAATTGAAAAGATTTTATTTTTTTCCCGTAAATATATAACCTCTCTTTTCATGATTTGCCATGCATGCATACAGAACTATATTCTTGAAAAGAAGAAGAAGAAGATGATGCAGTGTACCCGTGAGCAGCGCTCGGTGGCGTGGAAACTCCAACTAGAATACGAAACCCGACATGAGACAATAATTTAGCTTGAGATGGTCAGGTCCATCGATCAGTATATACGGACACGCTACCTAACTAATAACTGATCAATACCCCGTTCTGCAGGGTGGCATGTGCTTCTCCTTTCCATAAATGTATAGTACTGTAGCGAGAGAGCTGGCTGCTGCAGTCTCTCTGAATCCATGTGCATTTACACTGCAAGAATGCCATTTCAACCATTCAAGTTTTCATACTTCTTACCCTAGTCAACAGGTCAACAAACCTTTTTTATATCAATTTTAAAAATAAAAAATATTGTTTTTATATATTTTTAAATAAAAAATATTTTAAAAAATAATAAATATTTATCCATGATACTTAAATTAGTATTTGGTGTTAATCAGTACTGGTTAATGAAAGTCTTCCATAATATAAACTAATTTTTGGTTTTTAAAATATGTTTAAGAATGTAGATATAATGATTTTTTAAAGTAATTTTTATTTAAAAATATATTAAAATAATAAATTTTAATTTTTTAAAATTATTTTTGATATCAGCACATCAAAATGATATAAAAATATAAAAAATATTAATTTAAAATAAAAATTAAAAAAATATTTTTTTTTTTTAAAATACTTTTAAAATATAAAAACAAATAAATTACATAGATATTCAAGGAAATAAGGAAATTGTTGGAGATGGTTAGCTGTGAAAGGAAAATGCAATTTTTGTACTAGCATGCAGACGAGCTTCATAGGTCCCCAAACTAATGTCTAGGCCTGTTGCTCAAGCAAGAGTCCCCCATGTCGTGTGGCTTATCGATTTAAATTGCCGACTAGCTTTTAATTTCTTTCTCTTGCTATCATAACCCAAGAGGCAAGTGTGTCGTTCAATAAAATTTATTTATTTTTTATAACTTTTTAAATTGAAATTTTGAGATGAGATTGAAAAGACCTAGCCATAATTTGTAGACTTTGCATAATTTTATTATTAATTCTGTGCGAAGTTTAATAAGAATCATTCAACTGGAAAATTTAAATTGCTAAATGAGGGCATGACTTCTACATCATATATCATAACAATGAAAATAGTTCTGTTTTTTTCTTTTTCAATCACAAACAACAATAATAATTATTTTTTTCTAATTAATAATTATTTTTCTAATAATTAATTAGTGTACAGGAAGCATTTGTTAATTTCAGAGACCAAATCTATGTTCAACTCATGTATTAAATGTGTAAATTCTCACCTATTATCTTTGCATTTATTTCATATATTATTATTTTTTGTATATAATATGAAATCTTGATCTAACATTGTGGTAGTTTATGCATTTAAAGTGTTTTTTTACTTGAAATATTATTAATATTTTAGATGTTTTTCAATGATTTAACACGTTGATGTTAGAAAAACATTTCTTTAAAAAAATTATTTTAATATATTTTTAATTAAAAAACACTTACCACATTAATAAACACATATTAAATAGTTAATACTTTAACAAACCAAAAATAAAGAAAAAAAACTATATTTATTGGTTTTTGCTTTTTTTACCAAACTAGCATAATATGATAAAAAAAACTTTAGGTTATAGCACTGGATAGAAAAGTACTAGGAAAATAGCATGTTTTAACTCAATTACTACTCTAGAATCATGGTTTTATTAGTAAACCACTATTACAAGTAATGATTATATTAAACAACCGCTATTATAAATAGTGCTTACATTAAGTAATGATTCTTTAAAACACAAACACTAATGTGAATAGCAATTATATTAAACAACCATTATTGTTAATAACATCTGCATTAAACAACTGTTAATGACAATAATAATTCTATAATACGTAAATGCTAATGTAAATAGTGATTGTGTTATCCCAAGCCTAATATCAATTCCAAATTTGACATAAAACAAATCTTAAACTACTATATATAATTAAAGCTCAAAAAACAATAAATTACTAAACTTTAAACCCATAATTAAGAGTGTGATATTTTAGCATTATGTTTATTTGTTAATTATAATCTCAAATTAACATGTGTTATTTTTAAATTTTTTATTAATTATTTTTAAAGATAATTGATAATGGCAGTAACAAACATAACAATGTGCATTTTTTTTAACTTGTAAAAGGATGATTTAAATTTTTAAACAGCTTGTTCTCATGTTCACCTATTAATTAATGATTTTAAATCATGCTTATCTAAAATAAAAATGAAAATGCATAATATATAAAAAAATTAAAATTAACATGATAATTAGCTAAAATAATATTACAAAAGTAATAATAATAAAAATAACTCTAAACTAAAAAAATAATACAATATAATAATACATCCTATCTTATTTATGTCTTCTACGACGACGAATGGATGCACCGGCTTTACCAAAAACATGACTTCCACCTGTTTGTATGATCTCATCCTCTTAAACAACATCATCTAGACTCAAAGTCTTTCCTCACAAGTCAAGTATAGTATAATATGGCTCAAACCAAGAAGATGCGTAATAAAAAGCAAATTCATCATTATCACTGAGATCACGAAGATTAGCTGCAACATGTCAATCATCATGTAACAATTGTCTAACCAAAAATAAAATAAATAGAAATTATTAATCCATAAATAAAATACAATAGTTTTGTCCAAGTCTATAAAATGTAATAAATACTTAGAACATTTTAAATCTAACATACATGTGACTTATACTTCATTTTCTCATGTGGAGGAACCTGCGCTGAGTTTGGTGTAATGATTCAACGTATTATACTCTAGTGTTATTCCATGTATTTCTCCTCGGAGATTACATAATGCACTTTTCTAGAAATAAATTTTCTCTGTGCATCCCACATCAATTGTGCATCCCACATCAATATTTATTGAAGATAGTAGATCATCTAATTATAATTAATGTATCTATCTGAATGACTAATGAATACAACTAATCGCTCATATTTATGTCAAACGAGATGTGCTAATATATTGAAGATAGTGGATCATCTAATTATAATTAATGTATCTATTTGAATTACTAATGAATATAACTAATTGCTCATATTTATGTCAAACGAGATGTGCTATTCAAAACCAAATTTCTATATTACACAGGCTAAGAACTGATACATATATCTTAAGAAGCTTAAAAAATATGAGGGGGATAAATGATGTCCATAAGTCTATGACCAATGTTTATATAATTGAAGCAAGTGTCATATCATCTTTTGAATAAGAATTCCACACAATCTATTGAAACATCAACAATGCAAGTATTTTTCATCATTTACCAACATCAACCTATGTAATTATTTCTAATCATTTATTAACAACATAAAATTTTTACATCACCAATACAAACAATTATTTATTATCATTTACCAACATTAATGTAAATAATTATTTTCTAACATTTTTAAATATAAAAAAATTTCAACATCAACACAAACAATTATTTTTCAATATAAAAAAATTTTAAAATCATCAACGTAAGCAATTATTTCTCATCACTTACCAAAATCAAAACAAACATTCCCAACATTTTTCAATATAAAAAAATTCAACATCAATGCAAGCAATTATTTCTCATTATCTACCAACATTAATGCAAATAATTATTTCCAAACATTTTTCAATATAAAAGAATCTCAACATCAATTATTTCTTATTATTTACTAACATCAACACAAACAATTATCTCCTAATATTTCCTAATATAATTTTTTTTAATATCAACACAAACAATTATTTCTCATCATTTACCAGCATAAATGCAAGCAATTATTTCATAAAATTTTTCAAAAAAATATCATCAATGCAAGCAATTATTTCACATCATTTACAAACATCTACACAAATAATTATTTCCCAATATTTTTTAATATAAAAATATTTCAACATCAATGCAAGCAATTATTTCTCATCATTTACCAACATCAATGCAAATAATTATTTCCCAACATGTTCAATATAAAAGAATCTCAACATCAACATAAGAAATTATTTCTATCATTTACCAACATCAACACAAACAATTATTTCTTATTATTTTTAAATATAAAAAATTCCAACATCAATGAGAATAATTATTTCTCAAATTTTTCAATATAAAAAATTTTCAACATCAACACAAGCAATTAATTCTTATTATTTACCAACATCAACACAAGCAATTATTTTTCAATATTACTTCTCAATATTTTTCAACATTAAAAAATTTATCTCATCATTTTATTTAACATCTACAGTGTAATATATTTTAATATATCTGATTTGACTATGGTCTTTCTAACTCGCTACAATAAAATGACAAAAAATAGGTTGGATTATTTTCAATATACTCCCATACAATTTGTTAATAAATAAGCAATAAACTTATTAAATAAAGTTTCCATAAAAATATTCTTAATATAAATAAAATCATTTGTATTATAAATAACATATTATTGTATCTCAACCTCTAAAATCTCTAAAACCTGAATATACATAATAGGTTTAGATTCAATTAGAAGCTTGATTACATCATCATTTAAACCCATGACACGCTCATCTTCATTATCACTACATTTAGAGTAGTCACACCTACATTACTCACAATATGGAGTTTTAATCCTATTTTTATCATAAATTCTCATAACCATATCTTTTAATGTCTTAGATGTACCAACACCAGTTTAATGTGATAATTGTTTAAATGACTGAACAAATGTGTATGTGTATATATATATATATATATATATTTCTTCATGCTCCATATTATATGAGCTACTAAGTTTATGTTGACTACTCATATACAACGTCATCATGTTCATTCCATTTTGGTTATACAATTTTATCATATCTTTAAAATCCATATCACATGTATTTAGAATTGGAAAATACTAATGTTCCCTAATAAAACACCTCCAAGTGATATATATTTCAATATTATTACGATTCATTCAAATTCTTCCATATATAAGTTTTTTGATATCTTCAAATAACATGCTTGTAGTATTATTCAAAGGCACAATACTTTCATTAATATAAGTGATATTATTATTTGTATAAAAAACAACAATGTTACCATACTGACACAACATAAAGAAGTTTGAAGATATATTATGTAAAATTATAATACTTATTTTATAAAAAATAAATTATCTCATAATTCAATTCAAATTCTAATTATTATTACTGTGGCCTTAATAATATCATTGATAAATATTTAATTACATCAATTAAAAACTAAATGATCTCAGTTAAACAAAATACCTAATTATCATAATTTTTACCAAATCCAACGCATATTATAGTTGCTATTATTTCGACCATAATTTTATTAATAACATCAATCGATTAAAAACCTATCTAATTGCATTAATTAAAATAAAATTTATCTAGATTCAAGCAATATTATTAAATATGACAACTAACTCAACAATTCATTTAAACCCTAATTTTTCTAATTCAATCCTAATTTTATAAACAACATTAATTGTATTAAAAGCACATAATTACAACATTCAAAATTAACTCAACATCAACAAAATATATAATTATCAGACACAACACAAATATTTATATATTAAAACTTAAAATTTATCAATTCAATAATAAAACTCATAAAACTAAAAAAAAATACAATTGTTTTACCTTTAGGTGGCGATTCCAGGTGGCGGGGAGGCTGTTAAAGGAAACTTGACCTGTGATTTACAATAAAAAAACATTAGAAAGATTGGTGGAGACACGGGGAAAATAATTCTAGTATTTTGGTGGAAGATTGAAGATTATTTTGAGTGGTTTAAGATTGATATTGTTCTAGGTTTTTTAATTCTTAGGTTTTTTTAGCAGGGTGACAACTGTTGAAAATAAAGGATTATTAAAATATTCATCATGATTGCTATTTTGTATTGTAATTATAATAGAAACCTGATTCCATAATTTTTATTAAAATCACATGTTAGAATTAGAAGAGATCATTCTCGTTTTTCAAAAAAAATTCAAATTTTTTTATTGTTAAAATTTATTTTTTATTTTTTAAATTATTTTAATATACTAATTTTTAAAAAATAAAATAATATTATTTTAATATAAAAATATTTTAAAAAACAACCTGAACGACACTGTTTTCAAACTACATTATTTCTGTGAAACTTTCTCGTGACTCGCGGTTTTAAAAAAATTCTTGTGACTGTACATTTCAAGAACTACTTGTTTTTCATGCTTTTCACTTACCGTACAATGGTCGCTATATCAGTTTTGATATGACTCTACATGGACTGGAAAAGCTGTCAACTCAGTCAATAGTTCTCTTGATAGATTGTTGTCTTGGCGTGATTTACAATTACATGCATGATTTACATTCACATGTTGCAATGATGTTGTCTTGGCGTGTCAAACAGCCCTTTGCAATCAAATCTCACGAAAATACATTGGATCATGAAACTTCTTTCACCTCTCAGGGTCCGTTTGTGTGTGCAGCATGGATACGTCTGCGCTCCATCTGAACTCCCACTTTAACGCTGAATGTGACTGTTCTTGCATAACCCACGACAAGCTGCTACTCTTGTTCTGTGGGAGTACAGTACTATAAACCCTATCTAATTCTTGATGGAAGGCACACTTGCCGATTCAAGCTTTTGGATCCGTGTCCTCTAGTATTATTATTCATACTGTCCTTTTTTTTTAATATTGATGTTTAAATCAGTTTATATATATTTTAACTAAATTTATAAATTTTAAATTAATATAATAATTTTACGAAGCCGCAAACTTATAATTATTAAAAAAATAAACCTCAAACCTAACCAAAGTCTTCTTGAAAGTTATATTCATGTTTCTTAAGCATATCTCTCATGGAACTGAATACAAATAGAGATTCAATTTATGATTGCATCTCTGTCTCTCGGTATACACACTCCTGCATCATGTTGTCTTTCATGGAGGCAATATGGTACTTGGCTACCTAGCTACATTAACATCTGAATGCTTAAAATGGTGGGATAGCTTGTAAGAACCTGAGAGCCTTCGTCTTCCTGTTGAATGGTGCCCAATTATCCAACTCTCCTCCCTGTCACAAAAAGAAAGAATAAAAGAAAACGAGAGAGAAGCAAGAAAAGAGATCCTCTCTTCTTCTATTTTTCAAGGATAGAAAATGTGTCCTTTCCTCTATCCAAAAAATTTGTCCTTTCCTCTAGCTAAAAAAATATTAACTTTACTTTCAGCCCATACTCTAATCCTAAATCTGCTTCCCTGTGTACGCGCAGTGCTTAATTAATAGTTTCGGTGGATCGCCTGCAAAGAATGTCCCTTAAATGCAGCAATAGATTATTGCAAAATAAAAATAAAAATGCAGGAATGATCCATGAGAAGGAAAGGTAACACATAAATTAACACGTGTTATATATATATATATATGAATCAGTGCATGCTGACAGCTTGAAGTTAAACTACTTATGCCAGTACTATGAAGAAAGATTTTAACAAAATATTTTTACAGCAACAGTTGTACCATTCAGCTCAAAAGCTGAATGATTTTACGTAACTCATAAATGTAGTTTTTAAGTAAAATTTATTTGGATTTAAAATTAATTTACATAGATCCACACTATATACTTTGTATTCAAATTTAACAAAAATACATAGTAGGATTCGAATTCCTACTACATATAGTGTTACTTCAATCCAAAAACTTACTGCTAGTCAGTAACTTAGGTCATTCCTCGCAATCTACACTTACATGATTGCCCAAACAAGAAGACAACAAATTATACAGAATACAGATGAATTTACACGGAATTGCTTGCCAAAAGTACTTATTGCAAGGTCAAGGTTGGCTATGAGACGTGGAGATGCAAAGCTGACAATACCATAATCAACTTCGTTTGCTAGCATGTTCTTTCGGTTGATTTGTCTTCACACAGATATAGTGGGGTATAGAAGCTTGTGTAGCCAAGTCACGTACCCCATGTGCAACCAAAGACCAAAAACACAAGCAGTACTTTGGCCATTGAACAAGAACAACTACATTAATGGAGTGCACAATCATAAACCCCTCTCCCTGCAAATGCATGTGTTTGTATGTGGCTTTGGATGCACATAAGGACTTGAGAGAAGTCCACGTTTAGCACATTCCTCAACTACATACCTTATCTTTCATGATAAAAAGTGGCACAAATCCTATCCCTAGCTCTATATATACACATTTGACACACATATACTCTATATCCCACGCAAATGCATTTCTTAGCTTTATCCATCTTCAGTAAATTCACTGGCTCTTTTAAGTTCGATCTATCTTGATGCCAAAGAAAGTGGAGCTTGAAGGAAGAAGCAGAGCTCCAAAAGGGCACTTTGTGGTTTATGTGGGCAATGAAATGAAAAGGTTTGTTGTTCCCACTTCTTACTTGAAGAGTCCTATCTTCCAGGAATTGCTAGATAAAGCTGCAGAGGAATTCGGATTTGATAACCAAAATGGAATAGTTTTGCCTTGTGATGAATCCACTTTCAACAGGCTTACAGCATTCTTGGCCAAGCATCACTCATAGATTAATTATGAGCTTTCCATTTTTGTGTTTGAGTTACATGTTTGTGTTTGCAAATGTAATTAAGAGACAACTTGTCTATGAGAATAACACCTACTTGTATTGATAAGGTAATATGCTTAATCGTGAGAATAATATTCATAATGACTTAAGAGCCATGATAAGTGATATAAGAATTCGTGAGACTTCATTCGTGCTTTAACGTGTCATCAAAATTGAGTTTGAAGATATTAATTAATAAAACGAACCGACTTGATTGCCCTTTTCTTCAAGTCGATAATATTAATCTACAGTATGATATGACATGCGAGCCTTTCAATTAGAGAAAATATTCGGGCTTTCAATTTGCTTTCTCAGTTTGCACTTTGCCGACAGATGCAATACCAACAAACTTCTCAAGGGAATGACCAAACATTGAAGTTGACAAAGAATTATGGTGTGGATGCAGAATCCTGTCTTGCCGAATATATATATACATGTGTGTGTGTGAGTGCGTGTGTGTCGTCCCCTGATTCATCATCAGGAATTCAAGATGCCTCGTCCTTATTACTTAGCTGCCAAACACCACGGTGTGTTAAAACTTTTTATCTTGATAATTATATAATCATAGGTAATAAATGTGCAATTTGGATTGCTCAATGATGATGATGTTTTTAAATTCAAAAGTGATTAGATATAAGTTTTCTAGTGGTTAAATCATGTTTTAATTACAAGTTTTATTATTTATGAAATTTATAGCTTGTTATAGAAAGACCATAACTTGCAAAACAATTTTTTTTTTATGGGATTTAGAGACTCCAAATGATAAAGTCAATAATCTTTAAGTAAAAAGTTACAATAAATAAGATAATGAACATTTATACTTAAGAATAAAAATGTTTCTTTTTAGTTTGATGTGATAAATGAGGAATTAAAAATGTATTTTTATTGAGAAAAGAAAATGACCCTTTTATCTATATGATTATAGGGGTATTTACACTACTAGAACCTTATATAAAAGATATTTTTTCAGGGTTTAGGAGGTTTTTTTTTATCATTATAACACTCATTGAGGATAAATATCTTTGACATTAACATTACTATAGAACGAGATTTCCCTGACATTAATATTAATAGAGGATGAGAGATAAATATCCATAATATTAATATTAATTTGGGGTGAGAGATGAATATCCTTAATATTAATAAGAATAAGCAAATGGAGCCTTATAGTCCAACATGGACCTTATACTGATCCCTAGGCCTTTAGCTCTTTGAGTTTGGTATGTTGCCAAGCCCACAATCAATGGGTATGACAGCGAGTCAGACCCAAGCCCATTTAAGCTTAGCATATAGACGAGTCCAAGGATAACAAATGTACTAGCATGCCAAACTAATACCAATTAAGCTTGGCATATAGCTAAGCTTAAGGTCTCTGGGTTGAGGAGGTCACCAGACCATTGCTCAGTTAGGTTTGATACGCAGCCAAGCCTAAGGATGATAGATTAGGTAATTCGCTAAACCTATGTCTAATCAGGCTTGACACATAGCCAAAACCAAGGGCACTGAGTCTAATAGCTCGCCAGACCCCTACCCACTTGGGCTCAGTATGGTGCTAAGCTCAAAGGTGATGGGTGGGCTTACCAGTCTTGATCGTTATAAGGGATGATGCTACAACATCAAACCCATATAAAAGAATACACATCTTTAGGATTAATTAGGGATCTAAGATAAGAGTAGAAAGGTTTGAGTGCTTTGAGTCTTATATTTTATATTTAAGATCTTGTATATTTAGCTAAACATGTATCTATAAAAAATATATACAAATATATACAATAGGCTATTTCTATTCGGCTCAATCCTTTTAGTAGAAGATTGGGCCGAGTTCAATTTAATTGCATTTCAATTACGAGAATGAACATGAATTAGTGGATTACAACGTATCCATTGCTTAGAATTCAAATTTAATCTCTTTCCATACTTCATAAGCAACAGTTAGTTAAGGGTTTCATTTGCTAGCTTCACGGATAATTTCATTACCCTCATGAGCAAGATCACGTAGAGACCCATTTTCGCTTAGGCTTGGCATGTAGCTAAGACAAAGGGTATTGAGTTTGACAGCTTGCTATACCCTTACCCATTTGGGCTCAACATGGTGTTGAGCCTAAGGTCGTTGGGTCTAGAAGCGAGCTAATTCTATGTCATATGGACTTGGCATTTTTCTAAGCCTAGGGACTTAGGTATGAATGCAAGCCCTTCCCTTCTATCAATAAGTCATCACCCTATTTTTGGACTTTCTAAACAAGGATATAGTTCATATTTAACATGCAAAGATTTGAAGGGTTGTCAGCTTTCAATAAGATATTTTTTTCCTTCCCCCCACGTGATAAACTATCCTAAATAGAATTGTTGGAATTCTTATGGCCAGGCAGTTTGCTTTAATTAAAAAAGACTTTCCAGGGAAGAAAAATTATGGCGTGCATTTAATGTAGTAGTTGATTAGGTTTTTGGAGATTTATAGTGACATCAAGGGCTATTCATCCAATGCTAAGGATGAAAATTTATTTCTTTTATGAACCTTAGTATCATTCTCACTCTCATTTTTTTCTTATACTTTCACTTTTACAATTTATCTACTAAGAATTAATTGTTGAAGTGAATTTGAGTGAGACTTGTTCTTAGTTGTAAAAAGAATCTCTACTATTTTAGGTATTTCCCACCTTAAACTACTTTCTTCTTCCTTCTTATTATTTTTTTAGAAAAAACATGGATTCTAGAAAAGCTAAATCTAATCTTAAAAGTAATGATATTGCTTCATCTAATTGTGAATTTACCTTCCAACTAGAAATTGAGGGAAGTAGAAGAGGATAAGGGTCCATTATACTAGGTCTTAGGACTAGAAGGAGTGTAACTCTAACTTCTACATCTAGAAGGGAAGAAGGTAGTTTCAAACCTCAAAGAAGTCCCTCTCTCATTGTATAGAAGGAACCTCGGGAGGGGGGGAAAGGCTACCTTAAACCTCTTAGGACATTAAGTCGTACACCTTAACTATATAACAAGTAGCCTATATGAATGGATGGAAGCCAAGAGAATATATGGCTAAGCTACCTGCAAAAACTAAGGGAATTAGTTAGTTGACCACCTCTTGAGAGCACTATAAAATCATTGCCTATTTATGCATGTACAAGTTAGGATGTTCATTCCTTTTCAAGGGGTCATAAGGGAAGCCTTTTTCTATTATAGGTTAGGTCTAGACATGTTGCATCCTAAAAAATAAATCATCTTTTCTGCTTTTAATAGATTCCTTAGGCTTATTAGACTCAAGCATATTATGAATTTCTTTATGACATGTTATAATTGGATTGGTGGTGCCTATAGAGGTAATGCCATTTGCTATTTATTCATCTTTGTCAACAGACCCAATAAACCCATGAAGGGGACCTTGTAGGGCAAGCTTTCCCATATTAATAAATGGAGGGGTGGATGATAATAAGGTATAACAGGATGGTACAGAATGGTTAGCCTAAAAGATAGGATGATAGAAATCTAGGGTCATGCCTATTATTGCAAACTACTCCCTTGAGGTGAACAATAAACCTTTTTTAAGCTCGGTTGATGAAGAAATACGTGTTATATTAGCCTAGACCTCAACAGAGTATAAGATTAATAAGATGGCCAAAAGGTGTTATTAGGCCCTGTTGCAAAATATGTATCTTCTATTTTTTTTTCATGCATCTAAATATTCATGTCTAACTTTTTTATGTTCAAGATTAACAACTAAAAGGGAAATAAAGTCTTCAGTAGGGTATGCATTTGGAAGGATATCTTCATCCCTTGAATTATCTTGAGCTAAAACTAAATTAGAGATGGAAAACAATCCATCAATATAGATAAGCTTTTTATCCCTACTAAGAAAATAATAAAGGGGTCTTGAGCTAGAGGGGAAAATGATTCTCTCCTGGTTGGGGGTCAAGTGAAGCTGACCATTCCTAAAGTGATTGAGGGTGTTGTTGTCCACTTCAAGAGATAAAGGTTCTCCACCTCCTTAGAGTCTGGCATTATAGCCTCAACCTCTCTTATTATCATATTATCAATACCCCTATCCCCCACTTTCAATTATAGAGACCTATTTGGTTGTTAGGACTTATGCCTAGGGTGATATATTAAGAGCAAGACAACTTAGGCTTAAGGATGCTTTTGTTAAACTTATCTGCAATTAAGACCCTTATACTTTCCTCATCCTAAACGAGGAGGAAAAATGAGCCATAGAGGCTATCTTTGGAGGGAGCTTCAACCTTAAGGTTAATGGCCTAGATATGGTAAGAAGCATCAAAAGGCTTTTGACCATTCCTTTAGTCGTCTTAGCGAGAGCTTCAATTATCCTTTGACCTTTGCTAAACAAATGACCCTTCATGTGAGAAAATTTAACTCTTGTTTGATCTTATTATTTCATTTTATTATTATTGTCTTTAATAATCATCATTTATCTTTGTTATAATTTCATAATGTGCACCCATTCTAAAAGACGTTGGATAACTAAGAGGAATTAAGTGAGAGAGGCCATCACTAAGTATCGGGAAGACCAAACAACTTTTCAAAGGTTGAAGACTATGAAGGCTATAATATAGGCTAAGTTGAAGGAGCTAAAGATAGTCCATACGACACTTGCACCTAAGGATGACATATAAGGTGAAGTCCTTCAGCTTAGCTCCTCTAAAAATAAGCTTTGTATAGCTCATACTAAATTAGCCTCCTTTAAGCAGGGAATGATTGAGATGAGGGCATCTCAAGAGGTTCTAAGGGTTGAGCTTTTTAAATCTAGAGAAGAAGTCAGAGCTCTCATACGAGCATAAGGACTCTAATGAACTATCTTGAGAAGTTCCATAAGATGTTTGGGGGGTCCTTTTCATTAAATAAGATGGTTGGGATAAAATTTTACTTGTCATGTCCAAATTGTATCTCTTCAACTTGTATAGAGGAATTCAAGTGGATTCTAGTATTGTTTTCCATTCAGTTTTGTGCCTGACTTCATTGATGTCTTCCCTATGAGGGTCACAATCACCCAATACAGATTCTACCTCATTGAGGAGCCTGACCTCGATGTTTAGCTATTAACCCCCTCACCTATTTTGGCTTTATACATGATTAGTACTTAAAAGTGTATTTTTATCAAGGTTTTATATTATTATTTTGTACGGGAAGTATCAATAACGCCTTAACTAAAACATGTTTTATAATAACATATCTAATAATATAAGATATCTTTAATTTATGGTAAATGTTCATTTTAAATGCAGGCTTATCACATAAATAAAAGGATTAATTGATGAGTTTAAGAACTAAAATTGAAAGGACAAAGAGATGGCCAAACTTAGAAAAAAGATGCTAGTACAGTCCAAACCTGAACATTGTTCGGTAATTGTGAACATTCTTCGGTAATTGGGTCATTTCTAGAGTTGTAGATCTCAGATTTAGATCTACTTTATATGGATGGAAAGGTAAGACATAGGCCTACAACTTTCATATGGAGCCCAAGATCTAAAAAGGCCATTATCAAGTCCAAATAGTAGCAACAACAAAGAAGCCCGAATCTGTCCTCCAGCCCGAGCACTGGCCATATCTGGAGTTCTAGAAGTCCAAATGAGCTGAAGTTTTTACACAAGAAAGCTGAGACAATTGCCTACAACTTTCATGTTTGCAACTGGCTCCAATTTTGACGTTATCAATGACGTTTTGGGCAGACAAGAGAAGATAAGGATTGTTACTAATTCAGGAATTGGTCACCCACTCATCAATTAGTCATCAAATCAATAATTCCCAATTTTGGCCTATAAAAGGAGGCATTTGCCATGCATTTAGGCATCTTGGTTTCCAGATCAAGATCATGCTCTTCCTTTCTCTCTTTGTATTTTTTATGCTTTGTTTTCATTAATATTAAGTTTATGCCTTTCATTTCCTTTCCTTTACTTAGTTAACTTTTATGTTCTTATTTTGTTTATCTATTTTGCTTTCTTTCATTATGTCTAGCTAAGTTAGTTATGTCAAGGTGAAAAGGTTACACTAATGGTGTAAGAATAAGTATAATGTAAACTTAATATGGACTTTAATGTTTGATACTAACATGTTTTATATTTGTTATCTTGTTCACTCTTTAATACTTTGCTTGTTAAATGATTAATCTTGATTTATGTTGTATAACACTTGGTACAACAAATGCTTGGCACTTTCATAGTTCATACTGTATGGTATAACCGACACTTGAGCTATGAAAGGAACTTGATTTGTTGTTAATATAAGTTATAATCATGAATGCTTGACGAGATTTACAAGTATTAGCATTAATCGAATAAGATGACTAATGTAATCATGTTAACAATATATAATCTGATTGGAACCTCCTTTGCATGTGGTTTCCAATTGAATAATAAGAGTTTATACTATACTTGTTTGACATACCATTAGTTGATCTTCTAACCTTGACATTTGTTATTATCATTGTTTAATCCTCATGTTGATCTTCCATATCAAAGTTCTTATCAACCACTTTTTCATCTACTTCTTCTTCTATTATTGTTATTGTTATTACTACTACTACTGTTACCACTACTACTATTGTTGTTATTATTATTATTATTATTATTCTTGTTGTTGTTGTTGTTGTTGTTTTGTTGTTGTTGTTGTTGTTGTTGTTATAATTTATACAATTAACCTCTCTGTGATTCATCCCTGGTCTTACTGGATTATTTATTACTTCGACACTCATTCACTTGGGAGAAGACTTTAATCTTTTGATCATGTCAATACATAACCCAGTTGTAAATCCCCAAAATAATACTGGTAAATCAGTGCCAGAAATGGTAAATATTTTATTGAGAAATGATAAATTAGATAGAAAAGTTTTGTAAATTAGAATGAACATCCCCATGTGATTAGTTTAAATGTCGGATGAGATAAAGAAATCAATCAATATGTGAAATATTAAATAACAATAAATCACACTAGTTTCTTGATCAAGTAAAATAAATATTTGAAAAAGAAAATATTGTAAATTTGGGTGATATTATTTAGAAAGTAGAGGTTTTTGAATAAATTAATGCAGGACCCTTTGTGTGAGAAATGTTAATTTCTGGAATAAACTCGTATACAACTATACAATTAAAACTAAAAGTGGTAAAGACTCTAAGGAAAACTTTATGATACTTATAAATTGGAATCTCTAAATAATTAATCTAATAATGGCAATGATTTATGTAAATTATATGGTATGTGAAATTAAATTTTCTGTGAAAAATTATCGACTATCCAGTTTCATAATATTGAACATATCTCTCAATCCGACTATTGGATTAAGCTAAACATTTACAAAAGGTCTTCTAATATATTATTTTATCTTGGATTAAAAGTTTAGGATAATCAAAATTTAGTAAAACCCCATTGATAAATTTTAGTGTCCAGTTATTACATAAAACACTAAAAGATAAATTGTGGAATAACCAAACAAGGCCTAAGGTTTTAAAGGGAGGGGTAAAAAAATAAACTAAAAGACAATGAATATAAATTAACCCTAGTGAAATTGGGTTAATTAAAAATAAAGATAATTAATGATGAGAATATAACAAATTTAAAATGGACATTTGGACAAATATAAAACATAAAAGTTTAAGTGGAACCGAGTTCTAACTATGGAAAGTTTGAGACAATAGTATAGAAACAAACTAAAAGCATTTAAATTGTGAATGGATTGTCTCGGAAACCATTCATGGCCAACCATTTTGTTTAAGAAAAAAAAGGAGTTTTGTTGATTTTTACTTGATTTTCACCTTAAATTTATCCATTTAAACACTAGATAAAGATGAGTAAAGGATCAAAAGAGAGGTTTAAGATGAATTTGAACTAATAATTGAATATTTCTAAGAGTTTTAGAGAGCAAAAAGTGACGAGTTAGGAGGAAATAATTAGAGGAAGAAGAAAAGTTGTTTTCAACATCCTTTTCCTTTAAATTTCTTATGTTTAAAAGGTAAGAAACATTGATTTAAGAATGGTTTGAGTTTATCTTATGAAATTATATACTTTATTTGAAATATGCATGATATAAATTTGAAATTGATTGAATGATTTTTTAAATTGATGATATTGTGTTTGAATAATATTTATAAGCATGAAAAATGTTTGGGTAATGATTTAATTGAAGAATGGAAGAGAAAAATCCACTCCCACCATTTATTGAATTCAATCAAGCAATAAGTTTATGGGATTAAGATTAATTACTATAATTGTTAGGAAATTTGGGTAGAATTGCGTTAATATGGATGTTTAATAGATGGATGAGATGTAAGCTTGAAGAAATAAAAAAATCCCTATTTGCTTACCATGAGAATGCGACCAAGACATTGTTTAAGGGGGGAATTTGAATTGTTCCAATTACTATAGGATTTATGTTTAAATTGAAACATTTAAGAGGTTAGAAATATAAGATTTATGTTTAAATTGAAACATTTAAGAGGTTAGAAATAGTATAATTGTAAGGAATTAAAAAGAAAACTCAGCCTCATGAACCTAAGGTAAAGGAATTGGATTTGTTTAACCCTCACTATGAACAAAAGTGTGGTCTACCTAAGGTAAAGGAATTGGATTTGTTTAACTTGGTTGATATGCAAATTAATGTATAGTTAAGTTGACTAAAGGCAAAATAACTTATTAATGAATGAATTATTGAGATTTGAAGAAACTTTTAGTGTCTTTTTTTAAACTTATATCGGCCAAAGTGTTAAAGGAAATGGAATTTAAAACATATTTTTTCATGAAAGTTGTAGTTAGAGATACTAGTGATTAGTACTTAAAAGTGTATTTTTATCAAGGTTTTATATCATCATTTTGCACTTGAAGTATCAAATGAAAGTTGTAGTTAGAGATACTAGCTTTCAAATGAAATTGACCTCATTTAATTTAAAGTTCTAGAATCCTGAATATGGATAAAAAGCTTAGAAAATGTTATGCTAGATCTTTGCTGGATAATTTCATTAGTTAACTTGTCTCTAAAGTTTGAATTGTTAAAAGATAGAATTTAAAATATATTTTTCCATGGAAGTTGTAGTTAAAGATATGAAATTCAAAATGAAACTAAACTCATTTAATTTGGAGTTATAGAATTCTAGATATATGTTAAAAACTAAGGAAGGGGCAGACTGAATCTTGCTGAGTAAATTATTAATATTACAAAAAAGGGTAGTTTTAGGGGTGTTAAAGGTAGAAGTATTTTTCTTCCCTCACAAAAATTGTAACCTTATATCTTAACTTTCTAAAGAGAGAAGCCATGTCCATAACCAATTTCTAAAATTTTAATTATGATCAAAATATGAAACAACATTATTGAAGTAAAACTTGAATGATAGAAGTTACAAGAACAAAACTTGAGTATACTAGAGTATAAATGTGTGTATAAATTATAAGAAGCTTCTCTTATTAATTAGATTGAGAATATGAGTTGAATGAGGAGTTGGAATGGAATCTAATTACAATTTAAATCGTAAATAATGATCATGTTGAAAGAAATTAACTTAGATTATACTATACGAAATGAGTATTTTATGAAAAATAATATGATAAACCTGTTAATACAGGAGAGATCACAGAAGCTGTACATTAGTAGGGAGGTACATCTAAAATATACATAATAGGTATATGTTCATCACCTAACTTCTTTCTATTTAAGGAAGTGTTTTAAGTAATTATTTAATGTACAAATAAAGTATCTTGTAAACATATGTATGTGATGTGTAAATTAGTTGGACACAATGTCGAAGGCTATGCTATTAAATATTATGTTTTAGAGTTTTATTCATAATTGATATATAATGAAAATATGTCATATTTGTAAATCAGGAGTAGTACAAAAATGTGTAATAATTGTAAATAATGCATATTATAGAAAAGTGAAATATTTATAAATGAGGTGTATTATGAAGTTATGTAATATGTTAAAGTGTAGTATTTCCTTCCAATCTTATCACATATGACTTAATGAATGTTTTGTTATTTGTTGTACATAAATCCAATGCAATAAATGGAAATGTGATATTATATAAATGTTATGCCTTCGAGAAATGATTATATAAATGTTTGCCTTCATGGAGATAAAATGTTATAAAAAATAGATTGTTTTTGGGGAGGGATAATACAATTCTAAAAAAAAAAAATTGCTTTCAAGAAGGGATAATGGAATTCCAAGAAACAAATTATTTTTGGCGTTAGATAATGAAATTCCAAAAATAAATTTTATATGAGTCATGAAAATTATTATGTGAAAATATTGACCATGAGGAAAGACAAATATTATCATGTAAATATTGACTACGAGGCAGGTTAAATATTAATATGTGAATATTGTTTACGGGGCTTGAGAATTATTATATGAAATAATTGTTTACGAGGCATGATAAATATTATTATGTAAATTTGCTTATGGGCAAGTAAAATATTATTATGTGAATATTGCTTATGGAGATAAAAAAAAATTATTATGTGAAATCTTTTTTAACGAGGCATGATAAATATTTCTACGTGAGGACTACCTACGAGGCATGCTAATTATTATATGGAATTATTACCAATGAGGTAGATAAATATTATTATATGAATATTTCCTACAGATAAATATTATTATTGCCAATGAGATATTATTATGAATATAATGACAATAATTTAATGCGTATAAAGAAGAGAAAAGGAGTTCATCAATTGTTAAAGAGACTATATTAAGTTGGAAATTTGTTATGGATTTGATATGCTTATTGATAACATTAAAGATGCTATTTGTTTTGTATATTTTTGTTGAGTATTACTCTCTCTCTCTCTCTATATATATATATATGAAAAGATTTGATATGCCTTTGTAAATGACCAAAATGAGAAACAGGCAACCGAATGTATCCCGGATGAAGCCAAGAAGGATGAGCAAATATGACACTGTAGAGTTCTAATAGCCATTTCACTTTTAGGTATATGATTATTAGCAAGGTTAACTAATTAGTTTCCAGGTGTTGGAGAATGGAATAGAACTGGTATTGGAGGGAAATTGAGCTTTGGGATAGTAGGCATGATGGGAAAGCTAGGAAGTGGAGGCAATAAGGGCTTTGATAGAGATGGCAGGGTTGTTGGAAAGATTGGCGGTGTGGGCAGGGCTGGGATGGCAGGCAAAGATGGTAATGTGGGCTTGGGAAGATTTGGCACTAAAGGAGCAGTTAACGCTACATTGATGCTTGAGAAGGCCGAAGATATGGAGAAAGCAAAGATGAAGTGTTTGAAAGAAGCCAAAGGATGTTTTTTTACCTCAAGATTTATGTAAAAGCTTTTTAACATTTTGAATTGAGAAAACAAGACTTGCTATGTGACACAACGAAAAGAATGATGTCTTCTCCCAAATACAGGAGTGTCGAAGTAATAAATAACCCAGCAAGACTAGGGTCGAACCACAAGGAGGTTAATTGTATAAATTACAGATAACAATAATACAACAATAATAACAATAACAACAACAACAACAACAACAACAACAACAACAACAACAATAATAATAATAATAATAATAATAATAATAATAATAATAATAAAGAAAAAGAAGAAAAAGGAGAAGAAAAATATGAGAACTTTGAGATGGAATATTAATGTAAGGATTAAAAAATGATAATAACAAATGTCAAGGTTAGAGGTTCCACTAATGATATGTCAAACAAGTATAATATAAACTCTTATTATTCAATTGGAAACCACACACAAAGGAGGTTCCAATCAGATTATAGATTGTTAACATGATTACATTAATCATCTTATTTGATTAATGCTAATACTTGTAAATCTTGTCAAGCATTTATGATTATAACTTATGTTAACAACAAATCAAGTTCCTTTTATAGCTTAGGTGTCAGTTATACCATACAGTATTAACTATGAAAGTGCCAAGCATTTGTTGTACCAAGTGTTATACTATATAAATCAAGATTAGTCATTTAACAAGCAAAGTATTAAAGAATGAACAAGATAACAAATACAAAACATGTTAGTATCAAACATTAAAGTCCATATTGAGTTTACATTATACTTATTCTTACACCATTAATGTAACCTTTTCACCTTGACATAATAAACTTAACTAAACATAATGAAAGAAAGAAAAATAAATAAACAAAATAAGAACATAAATAAGTTAAGAGTTAACTAAGTAAAGGAAAGGAAATGAAAGGCATAAACTTGATATTAATGAAAGCAAAGCATAAACATTACAAAACATACAAAGAGAGAAAGCAGGAGCATGATCTTGATCTGGAAACTAAGATGCCTAAATGCATGGCAAATGCCTGCTTTTATAGGCCAAAATTGAGAACTATTGATTTGATGACTAATTGATGAGTGGGTGACCTCTTGACTTGGTGGCAATCCTTATCTTCTCTTGTCTGCCCAAAACGTCATTGATAACGTCAAAATTAGAGCCACTTGAAACATGAAAGTTGTAGGAAATTATCTCATCTTTCTTATGAAAACAATTCAGCTCATTTGGACTTCTAGAACTCCAGATATGGGCCAAACACTGAACAATGCTCAGGTTGGAAGACAGATTCAGACTTCTTTGTTGTTGCTACAATTTGGACTTGAAAATGACCTTTTTAGATCTTGGGCTCCATATAAAAGTTGTAGGCCTATGTCTTACCTTTCCATCCATATAAAGTAGACCTAAATATGAGATCTACAGCTCCAGATATGACCCAATTACCAAACAGTATTCCGGTTTGGAGTGCACCGACATCTCTTTTCTAAGTTTGGCCATCTCTTTATCCTTTCAATTTCAGTTCTTAAATTCATCAATCAATCTTTTTATTTATGTGATAGGCCTGCATTTAAAATGAACATTTACCATAAATTAAAGGTATCTTATATTATTAGATACGTTATTATAAAGCATGCTTTAGTTAAGGAGTTATTGATACTTCGAGTGCAAAATGATGATATAAAACCTTGATAAAAATGCATTTTTAAGTACTAATCACACCCTCCAACCAGCTTATTACTAGTCTCTAGTAATCAAAGCGATAAAATAGAAAAATAATTTGTAAATTCCACAAAGTAAGGTGTTCATCATTCAACTTCCATTAATCTATCCAGATAAACAAACTCTCATTAAATTTATATATCTGCTCAATACCTCTTAACAAGATATTAATAAACCTTTCTTTTATGCTCAATATATCAACACATAATTATAGGGCTTTTCTTGAAAGAAAACAAAATTTTTGTTCTAAAGTTTAAGGTTAACTTCCTTGGGTTGAGATTATTATTATTTTTTTATTTATTTTTTATTTTTTTAATATATATACATATAACTTAAAACACCATGCATCTTTAACCCATGTAACGAGCTTTCGGCTAATGACTCCCAAACCAGTTGGTCTTAGGGCATTAAGTGTTGAGACACCCCTACGAGCTTAGTAACTCGGGTCGCAGATACTGATATATAGATAGTGCAATGTTTTATTCCCTTAAGCTTTTCTCCTCAACCCATATAGCAAGCGTTGGGCCAATAGCTCCAAAGTCAGTTGACTTTAGGGTATTAGGTGTTAAAGCACCCCTTCGGGCTTAATTGCTTAGGTTAAGAAGGCTATGAAACCAAACTTATCTACATTTTTATTATCATCATTTTTTTTTGCTCTTTTTTTGTTTTTTTTTTAATTATATATTATCCCTTTCCCTTAGTTATTACCTTTAACAAAAGAACATAAATAATGTAATAATCCATTGTGCAACCCACAATCATATGTTAAAGTGTGTGTGTGTAAATTAAGGTTTAAAAATACATGTTAAATGAGTATATGAGTAGAATTAAGTGATAGTAATGCGAGAGTTTGTAAACCTGAATATTTCAAGAAGTATTATGATAGACCTCATTAAGAATGGTTACTAAGATGCGTCTCAAGAGTCATAAAAAAATCTCCTTTACTCTACCATTATAGTAACAACAATTTTGCACATGCTTTATGAAATAGAAAACAATTTAGTTTTTTTTTTAGCTACTACCCTCTCCCCCCAACCAAAACGAGACATTATCCTCAATGTTCTAAAGTAGAAAGATAGAATATAGAAGATATCACCTCAAATAACGAACACTGACAAACATGAAATACACTGAAACAAATATAAGAAACAACAAAACACAATAATAAAATCAAAAGACATAAAGATTCACAAATGAAGGCTCAAATCTAATTTAAGCTTTCTACGACATTCTTTAGATGACCAATTTATACAACTCATAGAGGGATCAATCACAGGAATGAAAGATTGTAGTTGGTCAATCAATTGTTCAGCAGTAGCAGTAGAGATTATGATTTGTCTTGCAGAAGATGTTAGAAATTCCTATTCCATAACATGATCAAGAAAAGACAACAACTTATCATAATAACCATTAATATTTAACAAACCTATGGGTTTATGGTGAATGTGCGGTTGGTCCCAAGAGGAAATATGAAAGATCTCTTCCAATGTGCCTAGACCACCTAGTAAAGCAATGAAGGCATCAACATGGTTAAACATTGCATTCATTCGAGCCGACATTGTGGAGACCTGAAGTTCCTCTCCAATTGTTTTTCCAATGATGTCCCCTTGTGCTAAAGCTTCGGGGACGACCCCTAAAACTTGACTACCTCCTAAAAATACAGCTATTGACACACCTCTCATTAACCCTAGACTGCCTCCCCCATATACTAAATGAATCTTTCTCTCAGCTAGCACCTGACCAAGATGATTTGCTGATTCTAAAAACTCCTTTTCTTTCCCAAGACTAGATCCACCAAAAACACAAATACTTTTTATTTGATGGCTTGAGGAACTTGCCATTTCTACACACTTTTATATTTGATGAATGTATGGGTTAAGTGGAAATGAAGGGAAGGAAGAGAGGATTTTATAGATGAGAATTTAAAAGGGCAATTATACCACCTATGTGTAGACCAGCTAGAGTGTCTCACACACTTTCTCTCTCTATTTATTTATTTATTTATTTTTGAAAAAACATATGTATGTACAGGTAGTTGTGATTGTGGCTCATATCTTCCCTTTGTTTTACGTTCAGGAACGGCTTAAACACCCTCTATGGGTCGGGGATAGGCTTCCCATCCAGTTTTCTTATAAACTGGCAAATAGGGTCTTTTTTAATCAGATTCCCAAGACTAAGTCGATCATGTTCTTTATGAAATAGTGGCCATAAATCATGAATTGCACGATACTTATCTCGACTATGATGAGACTTAAGAGTCAATAGAAGATTATCTAAAGACTCTGTGTTTTGAAATAAATCCCACCTTTTGATAATTTTCACAGGTTTTGCGGAATACATGTGATTTCTTGAATATGGTGGGTCAGTAAAATCTGCTTTGTAAGATTTCTACAGTCCTCTTTTTTGACGAGAAATGATCCCCACGTGCCTTAAAGTGACAAAATTTAATGAAATTACTTACCTCATTGTCGGGAATGCATCTTTGAAATATTTGAACAGGACAATAATTGAATAAGTAAGGGTCACCCCAATAAAAAATTTGCACGTTGCTCAAAAATTTTCTTTTATCTTCGATACTCTAGTAAGCTGGCAAAAATCATAAAGCAAGAAAATTGATATGCTTAGCAAACCAAGGCATTGATCTAAGATAAAGTAAAGATTCATTAGGAAAGTAATCATTGATTGGTGATGTCGGGTGTCGAATCTGTTGTCACTTTTGATAAAAAATCCGCATCAATATTTTCGTTGCTTTTTTCATCCTTGATTTCTTCCTGATTGGTCATGACATGAGAAAATGGAAGTGTTGGAGGGGAATCAGTCTTTTCTTTGTAATGTTCAAATTCAACCCCTTCCTTACCCTTAGAGATTGACTCATCATCTTTCTCACAAGGTTTAAGAATTGGTTTTTGAATAACCTTACCACTACAAAGAGTGATGACTGATTTGACTTGATATATGTGTTGACTTCTAGGACTACTTGCATTTGCATTGTATTGCCCCTTGAGATTTTGCTGTGGTTGAGATGGAAACTTACCTTTCTCTTGAAAACTAAGAGTAGATGTGAATTTTGCAAGAGTACCTTTAAAATCTGTTATGTTTTGAGCAAGTTGAGTGTTGATTATCTCTTGCTTTTCAATAAATGCATACAAAGTTTCCTCAAAATTTCTTATAGGAGGTGGACCATAAGGAGGTGCATATCCATGAGAATTTTGGAAATTATGGTGTGCTTGAAATGGTGGTTGTGAAGTTTGTACATTGTTATTATCACTCTTCTAACTGAAATTTGGGTGATTTCTCCAACCAGAATTGTATGTTTGGGAGTATGGGTTGTGGTTGGCCCTTTGAAAATTGTTTAAAGCATGGGCTTGTTCATGGAGACATTCCTTAAAAGAAGGTAAGGTTGGACAGTTATTGGTTGAGTGTTTATTTGTTTCACATATTTGACACATAATGTTTTCAACATATTTTAATTGACCACTCTTTTTCAATTCTAGTGCCTCGAATTTTCTAGCTAAAGATGCAAACTTGGCTTGAAGGTCATGATCTTCCCTAAGGTTGTACATACCTCCACTACATGTATGAGGTTGAGTTTTACTCGGTGCCTCATAAGTACTCACGGTGTCCCAATTTTGAGCATTTTCAGCTAAGTCTAATGACTGCATTGCTTTATCAGGGTCTTTATCTTCAAAAGTTTCATTGCACATCAATTCAACCATTTGCCTATCTATAGGTGTTAACCCTTCATAAATATGTGAAACCAATCTCCATGTTTCAAAACCATGATGAGGGCAAGTATTAAGCAAATCTCGATACCTATCCCAACATTGGTAAAATGTTTCTCCTGGTTTTTGATTGAAAGTGGTGATTTGTCTTTTGAAAGAGTTTGTTCTGAGAGATGGGAAAAACTTCTTTAAAAACTGCTATTGCATTTCATCTCAAGCATGAATGGATCCTGGTCTCAAATTTTGTAGCCATGTTTTAGCTTTATCTTTTAATGAAAAAGGAAAAAGCTTTAATCTGATGGTGTTCATGCTACAATTTAAATTATTATATGTGTTGTAGACCTCCTCAAATTCTCTTAAATGCAAGTATGGATTTTCCAATTCTAAGCCATGAAAAGAAGGTAAAAGTTGAATAATGTCTGACTTAAAATTAAAATGAGATGCATCAGGAGGAAAAACTATGCATGATGGTGCACTTGTTTTTGTGGGATTCATGTGGTCTCTAAGTGTTTTAACACAGTTATTCTCATTATTCTCATTATAAAGTGATTGATTATCTTCTTCGGCCATATTTTCTGAAAATGATGAGGATACCCTACAAAGTCTACCACTTAATATACGTGACCACACTCTCATGCACGTGTAGGAATATAATAAAAGGAAAAAAAAAACAAAAAAAGAAGAAACAAGAGAAAAGAAACAAAGTTATATACAAGAAAAGTGAAAAGAGAAAATAAAATAAATATTATAATTTGTACAAGAACTTACAAGTGCGGTTATACCAAGTGCAGGAGTGTCGAAGTAATAAATAACCCGGCAAGAACGAGGTCGAACCACAGGGAGGTTAATTATACAAATTATAAACAATAATTATAAACAACAACAATAGCAATAATAACAATAATAGTAGTAGTAGTAGTAGTAGTAGTAGTAGTAGTAATAGTAGTATTAGTAATAATAATAAAGAAAGAGAAGAAGAAGAAGAATATAAGAACTTAGAGATGGAATATTAATGTAAGGATTAAACGATGATAATAACAAATGTCTAGGTTAGAGGATCCACTAATAGTATGTCAAACAAGTATAGTATAAACTCTTATTATTCAATTGAAAACCACACATAAAGGAGGTTCCAATCAGATTATATATTGTTAACATGATTGCATTAGTCATCTTATTCGATTAATGTTAATACTTGTAAATGTCGTCAAGCATTCATGATTATAACTTATGTTAACAACATATCAAGTTCCTTTCATAGCTCAGGTGTCGGTTATACCATACAGTATGGGCTATGAAAGTTTCAAGCATTTGTTGTATGACTAATTGATGAGTGGGTGACCAACTCTTGACTTAGTGACAATCTTTATCTTCTCTTGTCTCCCAAAAAGTCATTGATAACGTCAAAATTGGAGCCACTTGAAAACATGAAACTTGTACGAAATTATCTCAGCTTTCTTGTGTAAAAAATTCAGCTCATTTGGACTTCTAGAACTCCAGATGTAGGCCAAATACTGAACAGTACTCGTGCTGGAAGACAGATTCAGACTTCTTTGTTGTTGCTACAATTTGGACTTGAAAATAACCTTTTTAGATCTTGGGCTCCATATAAAAGTTATAGGCCTATGTCTTACCTTTTCATCCATATAAAGTAGACCTAAATATGAGATCTACAACTCCAGATATGACTCAATTACCGAACATTGTTCTTGTTTGATTCCACCAACATCTCTTTTCTAAGTTTGGCCATCTCTTTGTCCTTTCAATTTCAATTCTTAAATTCATCAATCAATCCTTTCATTTATGTGAAGAAGAAGGAGAAGATGAGAACTTTGAGATGAAATGTTAGCGTAAGGATTAAACAATGATAACAATAAATGTCAAGGTCAGAGGATCCACTAATGGTATTTCAAACAAGTATAGTATAAACTCTTATTATTCAATTGAAAACCACACACAAAGGAGGTTCCAATTAGATTTTAGATTGTTAACATGATTACATTAGTCATCTTATTCGATTAATGCTAATACTTGTAAATCTTGTCAAGCATTCATGATTATAACTTATGTTAACAACATATCAAGTTTATTTCATAGCTCAGGTGTCGGTTATACCATATAGTATGGGCTATGAAAGTGCCAAGCATTTGTTGTGCCAAGTGTTATACAACATAAATCAAGATTAATCATTTAACAAGCAAAGTATTAAAGAGTGAACAAGATAACAAATACAAAACATGTTAGTATCAAACATTAAAGTCCATATTAAGTTTACACTATACTTATTCTTACACCATTAGTGTAACCTTTTCACCTTTACATAATAAACTTACCTAAACAGAATGAAAGAAACAAAAATAAGAACATAAATAAGATAAAACTTAACTAAGTAAATGAAAGAAAATAAAAGGCATAAACTTGATATTAATGAAAGCAAAGCATAAACATTACAAAAAATACAAAGAGAGAAAGCAAGGGCATGATCTGATCTGGAAACCAAGATGCCTAAATGCATGGTAAATGCCTCCTTTTATAGGCCAAAATTGGGAACTATTGATTTGATGACTAATTGATGAGTGGGTGGCCAACTCTTGACTTGGTGACAATCCTTATCTTCTCTTGTCTGCCCAAAACGTCATTGATAACGTCAAAACTGGAGCCAGTTGCAAAAAAACATCATTGATAACATCAAAATTAGAGCCACTTAAAAACATGAAAGTTGTAGGAACTTGTCTTAGCTTTCTTCTGTAAAAACTTCAAGTCATTTGGACTTCTAGAACTCCAGATAAGGGCCAAATACTGAACAGTACTTAGGCTAAAAGATAGATGTGGACTTCTTTGTTGTTGCTAGAATTTAGACTTAAAAATGGACTTTTTAAGTCTTGGGCTCTATATGAAAGTTGTAGGCCTTTGTCTTACCTTTCCATCCATATAAAGTAGACCTAAATCTGAGATTTACAGCTCCAGATATGACCTAATTACCGAATAGTGTTCCCATTTGGACTTCACTGACATCTCTTTTCTATGTTTGGCCATCCTTTGTTCTTTCAATTTCAGTTCTTAAATTTATCAATCAATCCTTTTATTTATGTGATAGGCCTGCATTTAAAATAAACATTTACCACAAATTAAAGGTATCTTATATTATTAGATATATTATTGTAAAACATGCATTAGTTAAGGAGTTATTAATACTTCAAGTGCAAAATGATGACATAAAACCTTGATAAAAATACATTTTTAAATACTAATCAAGCTACATAGCTTTTCTTATTGGAAAAGTTCTTTTAAAGTCTGATAATGTTTTGTAATTAAATTAAAATTTAATAGTGTATCATTATAATTATGGATATAAATGATGGATGGTGAGATTAATATTACCTTTATTGTATTGTAAAAAATATTACTTATTAGATTAATATTAAATTACAAGGTTATTGTATTAGGAAGATCAAGTTCATCCCCTGAAGAGTGGTATTATTATACTAGGGAGACCTCTGGTCGATCTGTTGAAAAGTGTTGTTATTATACTATAGAGACCAAGTTCATCTCTTGGATAGTAATGTTATTACATTAGGGCGACGCATGTTCAATCTCTTGAAGAGTGGTGCTATTGCACTAGAAAGATCAAGTCCATCCTTTAAAAAATGGTGTTATTGCACTAGGGAGACTTATAGTCAATTTCTTGGAAAGTGGTGTTATTTCACTAGGAAAACCTCAAGTCCATCCCTTGAAGGGTATTAGACTTTATTGCACTTTTTCAAAAAAATCATGAGAGAATTACATTGTTATTCCAATTGTTCATAATACATTTTTAAGTGATTAAAATGCCAAGTGTGAGGAAGAGACTTCCCATTCATGTCTTGTAAGTGGTAAGTATTTGCTTTGATAACCATGATGACTCTAAACGAACCATGCCACTTTAGGGCTAATTTTCTCATACTTTTTATGTTGCTCATAACTTCCCACTTTCTTAATACCAATTTCCTTAACTTGAACTTTCTATTTATGAACCTAGTAGTATGATATTGAGTAGTTTTATGCTGACATGATTTATTTTTAATTACTAAGGACAATCAAAATTCCTCTAAAAGTTCCAAATTGGCTCTTAGTCGTTGTCCATTATTTTCTGAAGTGAGACGAACTATCCTATAGCTTTGGCACCCAATCTTAGTTGGTATTATAACCTAATTACCATAAGCGAAGAGAAAAGGGGTTTCTCCTGTAGATGTTTTCTGAGTATTTTGTTAGCCTACACGATTTCATTTAGTAATCCTGTTTACTCTGACATTGTTTCTTTTATATTTTTCTTAATTTCATTAAGCAAGACTTTGTTAATTAGGTTAGCTTCACCATTAATTTGGGAATGTGACACTGAAGAGAACTATGATCAAAACATTGTTTCTTTTATATTTTTCTTGATTTCATTAAGCAAGACTTTGTTAATTAGTTTAGCTTCACCATTAATTTGAGAATGTGACACTGAAGAGAACTATGATCAATGTGAAGCCTTTACTAATGCTTTATCATCTTATGGTTATCAAACTATATCCTATTGTCAGTTATCATGACTTTAGGAAGCCTAAATCAACAAAAAAATGTTTTTCTAGAAAAATGAAATCATTTTTTTAATGGTTATCTCTATTAAAGCTTTCATTTCTACTTAGTGAAATAGTCAACTTGCTACTAGGACAAATTTTCTTTTGCTTGTGGCCTTAGAGAATGGACCTATGATGACCATATCCTATTGAGAAATAGGTTATGAAGAGGTTATGGTGGTCATTTTCGTATAAGGTTGATGAGAGACTGAGACAAACCTCTGACATTTATCACTTTTCTTCACGAAGTTTATAGCATCACAAAGTATGTTTAGCTAGTAAAAACCTGTTCTTGTAGCTTAAGCAATGAAAGCTTTAGAGCTTTTATGAAGGCCACATATTCCCTAGTATCTCTTTTAAAACAGAAATGAAACACTATGAAAATAGAGTTGAAATGGATCTTCAATATAGAATATTATTGATGAGGCAATACACTATTGCTCACTCAATTAGGTGAATGACTTTATTTATGTTCAAACAGGGTTCTCCAATATTCTTTAATGTTAATAGAAACAACTATAAGCTCTTCTTCACCTACACTTTGTTTTTTTAAAACCTCAACCTAAAAATTTGTATGGAGGTTTATAAAATTGGAACTTACTAACTTGGAGAGGAGACTTGTCTAATGGTTATTGTCCCTTGGAATCCAAATGATTAAAATTTCTTGCCTTCAATTTTCTTAGAGATATAAGGCTAAACTTCTAAAGATATCATTGCATGGTTTGTTCTCTAGCCATATATATTTCTTGGAATTGACCAACCACTAACTAGGAGTAGATATGGACTTGGAGAGGGTATGTATTCAAGGCCTCGACAAAGCCCAATTGTCACGGTATGTATTTGACACGACTAAAAGGTTGATGTCTTCTCCCAAGTGTAGGAGTGTCGAAGTAATAAATAACCCGGCAAGACCGGGGTCGAACCACAAGGAGGTTATTTTTACAAATTATAAATAACAATAATA
>NW_011500409.1:51852-53640 GCF_000495115.2 Populus euphratica
TCATCAATCACTCCTTTCATTTATGTGATAGGCCTGCATTAAAAATAGATATTTACCATAAATTATAGGTATCTTATATTATTAGATACATTATTATAAAACATATTTTAGTTAAGGAGTTATTGATATTTCAAGTGCAAAATGATGATATAAAACCATGATAAAAATACACTTTTAAGTACTAATCAGTATTCAAGGCCTCGACAAAGCCCAATTGTTCTAAAAGAGCTTTATACATTAATACTTTATTTGTGGTTAGAAACTCAAAACATACCATATATTTAAACACTTGTTCTTCATGGCTTATGAGTATTATCTCATCTCTACTTCCATCAATATTAGAAGATCCATCAACATACAATTCCCATGTGAAGATTATTATAAAGTGTTTTACTAGAGTTTTGGTTTAACAAGGGAAATGATTATTACAGATTAGGACTTAAATACAACCATTAACCTTTTAAAGCAGTATTCAACAATGAAAGCCACCAAGGCTTCTCCATTTATAATTGGTCTGGGTCTGTACTGAATTCCAAGCTCTCCCATTTCAATGGCCTATCTTACTAAGTGTTCGAACATCTTTAGCTTGTGAAGAATCTACCACAAAGGTTGTTCTGTTAGTATTATGACTTAGAGAGTTTAAAAGTATAATTTCAGTTTCCTAAAGGCACTTACCAGAGCTAGGGCTATTTTTTTCTACTTTTAAATATCTCATCTCAACATCATGTAGAGTTTGACTAGAGTAATAAATTGAACATTGCATTGCTTCTTCCTTTCTTACTAATATTTCACTAACTATCAAGTTCACCATATCTATATAAAGGAAAATTATTTCATTATATATTGGAGGAGACAACACCTTAGGAGATGAAAGATGGACTTTAAGCTCTTCAAAAGCCTTTTGACATTTGATGTCAATTAAAAGTTAGAAATGTTTTTTAAAATCTTAAAAAATTATAATGCACGCTCCCGAAGATGACCTATGAACAGATTGACGCCAATTAATCTTCTTATGATATGTAAAACATCTTTTATGGAATCGTTTCTAGGTTAGGTTCTATTCCCTTACTATATATTAGGAAACTCAAAGACTTTTCTCCTCTAATGGTAAAGACACACTTGAAAGGGTTAAGTTTATCTGATATGACTAAGCATATGAAAGACCTCTTTTAGGTCCATGAGATGTTGCTCAAAGGTCTTTATTTTTACCAATATATCATCAACATATCCCTTCATGATCCTTCCCATTTAGTCTTTATATACTTTATACACCATCCACTAATAAGTGGCCCTAGCATTCTTAAGCTTGAAAAGCATAGATTTGAAACAAAACATTACAGAGTTGGCATCTAATGAACTTAGTTGTCAAAACTTACGATAGAGTCAACCAATTGATCAATAATGGGGAAAGGTTAATTATATTTTAAGCAAGCACTATTTAGATTTGTGAAGTCTATACATATTTGTTGCTTATTATTGCTTTTCTTGACCATTATCACATGTGCTAGCCATTCAGGGCACATTAGTTTCCCAATAAAGCCAACAACGAGAAGCTTATCCTCCTTTTCTATTATTGTTTTGTTCTTTCTCCCCTGAAATCCCTCTTCTTTTGAGGGACTAAAGGAACATTTAGGTCAACCTTTAACTAATGAGTGGTTATTTCAAGATTGATTCCTAACATGTAGAAGGTGCCTATAGTGAAATTGGATCTTCGGATATGAGGAGCTTTGTTAGTGTACCCTCCCTCTTTCTTTCTCTCTTTGTATTTTTTGTAACGTTTATGCTTTG
>NW_011500409.1:53742-54715 GCF_000495115.2 Populus euphratica
TTTCTTTATTATTATTATTATTATTATTATTATTATTATTATTATTATTACTACTAGTACTACTACTACTACTACTACTACTATTATTATTATTATTATTATTATTATTATTGTTACTATTATTATTATTGTTGTATTATTATCATCTGTAATTTATACAATTAACCTCCATGTGGTTCAACCCTGGTCTTATCAGGTTATTTATTACTTCAACACTCCTACACTTGGGAGAAGACATCAATCTTTTAGTCGTGTTAGAATTATAGAAAGAAAAAAGAAAAGAGACTACTCAAGCTAATGTCACTAAGGTTAATAACCTTATACATAGTGTTGTTACTAATGAACTTGTGTGTTGTTATCTCTAAAGTTAAACTAATCAACAATCATTAATAATTATGGGTTCTTATACTAATATACTAAACCACGTATAAGCCAAAAAGAAGATATTAAACAATTATATGTGAAGAATTCATCTACCTCAAAGGTACTAGGTATAAGAAAGATTATACTAAACATGATTTTTAGAAAGCTACTTATTCTTAACAACGTGTTTCAAGTTGTTAACTTTAAGAACTTGATGTCTCGTGTCATAACCCATTTCTGGGTTATTCCTCAAAAATTATTTTTTTTCAAAAATAAAAATTAAAAAATAAAATAAAGACAGACAATGTGGAGAAAGAAAAGAAAGGAGGGTTATCAAAATAGAAAAAAATCAAGCAGCAATTTTTTGAGGAAATTCAAGGCCTACTTATATCCCATTATGCCCAAAAATAGATAAAAATGCAAATTCAAGGTCAAATTGAATGATTATTAAACAAATTTGCATAAAAATTGATTCCAATGATATAATTAAATTTTTAATAAGCCAATTTGATTTAATCATGGGTCAAATTAAATTTTAATTAAGTTTAAGAATTAATTTGGGTCCAATTGAAGGATTTAATTAAGTGCAAAGACTTAATTATACTTTAAA
>NW_011500409.1:54938-59974 GCF_000495115.2 Populus euphratica
AATCTATATTTGACTTAATTGGTGAAAAATTAAGTTTGGGAGCCTAATTTTGGCTTTATTGCGAAGATTGGAATTTTAAGAGACCAAATTTGATTTTTACTAAATTAATTAATTGAAATTAAGGGCTAAATTGCATTAAATAAAAAAATTTAAGGGTCAATTAGGTTTCAATTGAAAGTAATTTAAAGAGAGAGAACTAAAATAAACTTTGGCAAAAACAGGAATCGATACTATTCATTACCTTCTTATTTTTCTTTGAAAAAGCTGATCAGGTTACCTCCTTTGCAAGTGCATTTAATATATCTAAAATCCACCAAATTTGACAAATCTTATGCGAAAATGATCCTCTACACTTTTTCTACAACACCATATGATCAGTTTAGGCTAAATGATAATAAATCATCTTTAGTGACAACCTAAAGAGGCCAACTCAGTCAGCTTTTGTAGCTAAATTGCATTAAATAAAAAATTTTAAGGGTCAATTAGGTTTCAATTGAAAGTAATTGAAAGAGAGAGGACTGAAATAAACTTTGGCAAAAACAGGAATCGGCACTGTTCATTATCTTCATTTTTTTCTCTAAAAAAGCTGATCTAGTTACCCACTTTGCAGCAGCATTTAATATACCTAACGTCCACCACATTTGACAAATCTTATACGAAAATGATCCTCTGGACTTTTTCTACAACACAATGTGATCATTTTAGGCTTAATGGCAATAAATCATCTCTGGTGACAGCCTAAAGAGGCCAACTCAGTCAACTTTTGTCTCCAGATTTGCAACTCATGATAGCTACTTTGAGTCAACGGCTGGGATCCTTCGCACCTAAATCAAGGATTGAAATTTTTCCCCAATATAGAAAAGATTGCCCTCTTCCACTACCTATTAATACAGATGGATTTCATGGCTTGAGAGATGAGAAAATTAGGTCTAAAGTCAGCCAAAAAACTAATTTTTCTACTGATTTCTGCAAATTTTCTTCTTTCTTTCTCTCTCCACCATGGCCTTCAACCACCACCACCACCCTTATCACCGGTCTTCCCACCATCACCTTCACCATAGTGTAACCACCATCATCGGCTTTACTACTATCATTTTCATTAACTTGGCTCCTCTCCAGTGGCAGAGCAGCCACCATGATTTTCTCTCTCCTTCTTCTCCTGCTGGAGGTTTTCTTCTTCTTCTTTCTTCCTCTGCTAGCAACCATCCTTGTCACAGCCTGAGTCGCCGTCCTCACATCAGCCCCTTACTGTTTCTACCACCAACCGGCCACCAAGCAGCCACCGAGACTCTCTCCCTCTTCTCCTTCCAATGTTTCTCTCTCCTCTGTAACCTTTTCTTCTTCCTTTTCCAGCTGCAGCCGCTCCAACCAACCTACTTTAGGTCGTCCTCCCTAGCCAGTCGTCACCGCCACGCCAGGTGATCCGCCTCTCTTCCTTCGCCTTTGTCTTCCCGTGAGAGTTCCACTTTCATAAATGAATAGTGGACATGAATTATAATTCACGTCCACAATTCCAGTGGATAAAAAAAATAATTATTATTTAAAAACTAAAAAATCCTTTTAAAAAAATTATGATTTTCTCGCATATTTTTCTACCAATTTTGCATAATATCGGGTTATATATTTACACTGTAAAATACAAATCCGGTATTAAAATACTAGTTTTCTTTAAAAATATTTCAAAAAAAATTCAAAAAACTTTTAAATTAATTTCCATTTTCAAAAAAAGAAAAAAAATATTTTGTTGCATACGACCAAATTTTTCCAAGCATATTTTTCATAAAAAAACAAAAATTGTATCTTTTTCATGTTTAAAAAAATAAAAAATGAATATTGTATCCAGTTTATGATTATTCATTAGGATTTGACCAACATGTCAAAAATCTTTTTTCAATCTTTTTTTAGGATCTGGTCAACATGTCAAAAATCTTTTTCTATTTTCTTAGGATCTAGATGTTGACTTTAATATTTGTAAGGTGTAAAATTACACGATAAAGTACACCCTCAGGTATTAAAGATATAAAGTGTAGAAATGTGATGCTAAAATTTAGACTTTAGAATGGTTATGATTTAACCCAATAAGGTGGACTCTCTCATGAAGATAAATATGTCTTGAGCTTTAGAAAAGACCAATAGATACCCAATTCAGAAAAAACAATCAAATAACAATGCAGTTTAGTTTAGGTAAGGTGCGCTGGGGATGATGCATCTTCCCCTTGCACAACCAGTCCCTTACTCAGACTCTCGCAGACCATAGGTTCCTAGTGACTATAATACTAGGTGGCGACTCCTAAACATTAATCATAATTTTATGATTAAATCCAAAACTCTTTTCCAACATATAACACCTCACATTAGAGGCACGATAAAAAAGCTTCTGGTCGTCGCCAGATGACGTCGTGCCGGTTCGCACCCCACGACATCTAGTAAAAAAAAGGTTTCTAGATGTTTTTTGAGAATGACAAATTTATACTCACTAAAATTATGGTGTTTGTGAAAAAATGGTGTCTTTATGATAATGTCTTCAAAATAAATGTAATGATTATTGTAATCAATGATGAGATTAACAACAACAAAAACAACAACAATAATATTTTTTTATTCTTATTAATTTGAGTATTATGATATATGTCATAATAAGTTACAGCATGTGAGTTGTAATTCTATATAAAGGTTAATTAATCTTAAGTTATTATCAACTATGATTTTTGAGAAAAATCATTTGTGTGAAGTTTGTGTAAAATCAAAATTCATAGTCTTCTTTTCAAACAATTAAAGAAAAATGTGACTATTTCACTCTAACATTAATGTCTTAAAATTTGTGTAAACTAGAGGTAGTAAAATATATTATTTTACTTTTATAAATGATTGCATAAGATATTGATATACCTATTTACTTAAAAGCAAAGATAAGGCCCTATAAATGCTTAACCATTATATGAATGAAGTTAAAAATCAACTTAACAAGACAATAAAGGTAATAAGAAGTGATAGAGATGGAGAATATAAAGCACCTTTTGGTGAATTTGTTTTCCAAGACATTATTATCCAATAAATTATTGCTTTTATTCACACTAACAAAATGACATTGTAAAATGGAAGAACAAGACTGTAAAAGAACTAATAAATATCATGTCAATAAGTTGAGAACATCTTAGAACCTATAGGGTGCATAATCTTGAATTTGAATTATATACTTAATAAAATACCTCATAAGAAGTTAATATATATAAGTGTTCTGTAAAAGTGGTAATAATTGATCCTAAAATGGTCAAGATAGAACCCAAAATTATAAATTGAATCTCCTAAAATAAACCTTGAAGCTACTCCTATACAATGTTTTATTGATGTAGATAGAAGCATAGACAAGAAGATAAGAGGATATAAAGACAAGCTATTTGGCTAAAATAGAGTCTTCTCATAAGAACCTAAAATTCTAGTTTTATTCCTAAAATTAAAGTCTAATAGGTTTTGTTTTCCTAAGAGATTTATAAGTCTTTAAATAGATATGAAACCAACCTTAACAAGGAAGGAACATAAAAATCCTAGACAAATGAAAAACTAATAGAAAATCCAATGATAACATGTAATCTAACAAAATCAAGGAAAATAAAAAAATTAGCTCCAATAACATTTTTAAAGCCTAATTTAGGGTTTTATAGAGATCATATAGTTAAAGCGAGGAAGGTTTCTACATAACTAGACCTTGAGAATCTCTTGGAAAAAATTGAGTTTGGGTGTTTTCTTAGGAGTAACTCTATCCTAATGGTCTATAAATATATATGTTAGGTTATTTATATGATTTGTTATTAGCAAACCCCTATTTAACCAAGTCAAATTCTCTTTTTAACTATTTATAACTTTTACTTTTTACTAGTCTGGCTACATCACTTGTCATAAAGCTCCTATTAAAAAGAGGTGCATGATAGTGAGTCCATTATGCAAATCATACTTAGTAGCTATTGGAACTTCCACTTGGAAGTAAATTATTAGGCTATAAATGAATCTTTAAGAGGAAGATGAAAATTAATTGTATTATTAAAAGATATAAAAACAAGACCTATTGTTAAATAGTTCGAATAAAAAGAAGATATGAACTATTTTGATACATATTTACTAGTGTCAATAATAACTCTCAAACAAAAGTTAATAACTATCATAATCATTAACAATTTAAAAAACATAAAATGGATATGGAGACAACTTTCTTAAATGGTGACCTTAACAAAAAGACCTATAGGAAATAACCCTAGGGGTTAGATGTCAAAAGCATAAAACAAGAAAGTCTATAAGCTTGAAAAATCATTATATAGTTTGAAACAAGTACTTAAACAATGACATAAAAAATTAACTAGATTATGTTAGGAAATGAGTTTATAATCAACAATGTTGATAAATATGTTTATAATAAAAATATAGATAAATGTTATGTCATTATAGGTTTTTATATGGATGAGATGTCAATTTTAGGCAACAATTATTACATGATCAACTTTACCAAGAAGATATTAACTGATAAGTTTGATATGAAAGATCTAGATGTCACAAATGTCATTTTAAGAATAAAGATTTCTAGGATACGTGATGGATTGGTATTGTTCTAATTGTATTATATTGAGAAAATTCTCAAAAGATTTCTAAAGGTGACAATAACACCATCAAAATATCAATGATATAAGTATATATTTGTCCAGAAACATAGGTGAGGGAGTAAACCATTTGGAATATTCTCATATAATTAAAATTTTGATATATGTTATGAATTACTAAAAGACCAGATGTTGCTGTTGCGATGTCGTGGTCGCACAAATTAATTACCCTAGCTTAAAACACAACACACAAGATAGTATAGAGCAACCAAGGGGTCAATCCCACAAGGAAGATTTAGTTCAGATTTTATGCTATACGTTATGCAATTGGGGGGTTTTGATTTGTGATGATCTAAACTATGGAAGAAATTAAACTAGCAAACAAAATCAATTGAAATCGAAATTTATCAAGAAAACAAACCTTGGTTGCAAGCACACATCCACCAA